>NW_017803910.1:1917610-1920963 GCF_001625305.1 Branchiostoma belcheri | reverse complement strand
TACGGTATGTATCTCTCAAGCACTCTATAAACTTGTTTGCTGCGTTAGTTGAGCCTTCTGATCCTAGCACATGTGGTGAGGGGATCCATCTAATTATTGGGTGATTGAAGTCTCCTGCAAAGAGCACATGTGTTGCTTGGCCGTTAGTTGCCCATTTTAAGTTCTCATGTAGGGCTTCATCACGTGTGCATGCTAGAGTTGGCGTCCCTGATCTGTATATCACCCCAATCCTTAGAATATCATTCCCTTGGCTCTGCATCTCCACCCATGTGCTATCGTGAAATGTCTCTGCATGTGGTATGATTTGTTTGGCTTTCAGTGATGTCTTGACATATATGCATGTCCCTCTTGTGTTTTCTGCCGTTAAGTCACTGTGAACAAGTCATATCCACTAATTTGCATGACTGAAGAGTCGGGTATTTCTCCGTTGTTTTTGGTTTTATTTCTGTAAGCAGCATTACGTCGTAGTTTTCTTGGTTGACCCGTATACATAGCTCATCATACTTGCTCATAAGTGAGTTGTCCGTGTTTGTGTACATTATCTTCAGCTTGTTGTGTAGTCGATTCTTTACTTCACCTCTACTATCTTTCCTCTCCTTATCATCCACTTTCGCTCTGGGTCTTGCTCTCGTTGGTCCTTCAGCTTTGCTCTCAAGTTTTTTGACTCTTCTAGCTGCTTTTTTGTCAAATCTGGGCGTATATATACTAGCTTATAAACCTCGTGTGTGCTATCTCTTAAGTCCTTAGCCATTGCTAGTATCTGTTTCTTCTCGCCTATGTTTGTCAGTGATACTTTCAGTAGTCTGGTATTCCCACTAGTTGGTTTCCCCATTCTTGTAGAACTTGTCGCTTTAACCATGAGTTTGAATTGGTCTTTTACAAGTGTTTGGAAACTTTCAGCATCGCCCTCTGTCGACCCTGTTTCTGGTAGGTTGTGAACTATCAAGTTTAGCTTTCTGGCTTCTTGATCCTCTATTTCACTAAGCTTCAAGTTCACCTCATCGGAAGCTGCCTTGGTTGCTCTAGTCAACACCTCATCTAGTAATTGTTCTGGTACCGCATGTTGAGTCTCTGATGATGCCTGGTAGTTACTCTGCAGTTCTTCTAGTTGGTTAATTCTTTCCTCATGTGTATTTTCGGTGGCTTCTAGTTTTGCAATTCTTGACCCATGTGAAATACTAGTACTCTTCAGTTCACTGACTTTCTTTCCAAGCTCTGTTTTCACCCCATCAAGCTCATGGCTCATTTGGTCCAATTTCTCATTCACTCTCTCTAGCTCATTGGTCAGTGCTACAACACTTAGGTATAACTTCTTGGCTCCTCGTTTACAGTGTTGACAGTACCAATGGCACTCATCTGGTTCTTCAGACATTATATTGTACAGGCTGTCCGAGACATTTGCGCATTTTGCATGGAACCAGCCAACACAAATCTCACATTCTACAGCTTTGTCAGATTCCTTCACTTGTTTCTTGCAAACTCCACATGTGAATACTTCTGTCTCTGGTTTATCAATGCTTTTCTTGTTTGTTGTATTCTTTTTTCCATTATGATCTGATGAAGATGATGTACTCACATGTGATCCTTTGTGTTTCTGCCTGGTTCCATTCTCCGCCTATTTTTTTTTTTTTTTTTTTTTTTTTCCTTATTCTTTCCTCGAGTCTTTCGTCGGTTAGTTGAATTTGCTAGTTATCCTTTTCTTCCACGGTCGCACTAGATTTGGAGCCTCCTTTTCCGGTTCTGACTCTGGCTTGGCTCTAGTGACGATTTGGTGCAAGTCCGTACTTGTCCTGCCGCTCTTCCTCTGTCGCCCGTTGCACGTGGTCTTTCTTCCGACTCTAAAAGTTCGGTTGTGTTGCCGTAATTCCTCTTTTTGATGTTCGGAAGTTTCCTACTGCACGCCGGGACCTTTCTGGTTGACTCCGTAGTCTCGCGCGCGTGTGGAAGGAGGATTTTCTCTTGTTAGGTCGCGGGTGGGGGAGGGGGGCGTACGCACCCTTGTCCTCCGTAATAATCCCAAAAGTATCCGCCGCGTATCTCCGTAATCCCCGCGAAATGACGTTCGGAATCCTAAGGATCCTTCGTTGAACAACTCTTCTATAACTTTATCGTAACCTTAATCCTGGATGGGTAAGAATAAACAGAAATTTTTGTGATTTTCTGAGAGCTCTTCCTAATACGTGGTGATGCTGCTCGCCGCCATCTTGCTGCTATAATACATGAACATCATTTACACAGAGGGTTTTTCGACATTTTCACAAAGTTACGGCGTGTCATTGATAACAATCTAAGTGAAACTTAGCTCATATTATTGGCAAATACATACTGTTCAAATACATAGTACCACCCCAATCAGCATCTCTTACCTATGGCATTTCGGACGATAGACGTTGTCGTTTTTCAGAAAATCAATCGTCAGTGAAATATCCACACCTACACATCTTCGTGCACAACCAATATTGGACTTACCTGAGCAAAATTACAGCCTGATATTGTGTGATAACTTGAGCTAAAATCATGGAGTAACAGGGCCAAATCCCCATACATAAACAGTGGGACTTTCGACGACAGAAGTTGTCTATTTTCGCAAAATCTAGGGACGCGGTAAAAACTCAAACTAGGTGGCCTTAAACTTCACCGAATTACCTACAAAATGACACCAAAACTACGAAGATTGACCTTACCTGAGCGACAGGATGGCAGAAAATGTGCCTTGCTTGGATCGCCGATTCAAGACGGCCGCCATTTTGGTGCGTGACCCCAGTGTGAACTCTGACCTAAAGGGGTCACGTAACCTGATTCACCCGTTCAGCAAGTAGAGCTGTTTAGCCGACGTCGCTCAACCATGGGCTAAAGTAGGTACTTGTCTGCAGCTCTTGTCTGCGAGCTCGCCTTGGGAACGGGAACGCATGACCGACACAGGGACAAGGCAAACCTTGTAGCAGAGGTGTACTGCGACCTTAACCCAGCATTCCTTTTGACAACCGTGACGTGGCTGCATAGACGCAGACAAGTTAGACTTCATTTCGTGCCGAGGTGATTCAGAGGCGGGTCAGCACTGGAATATCTCTAACACTGCCGTCCGATTTGTGCCTTACAGGTGGGAATGTATTCACTGTTAAAGTTTTAAGTTTCCGAGGAGCGTTAGTGCGCGTTAGTTACTTACGCCACGTAGACAGTTATCAGACATAGTTTATCTTCCTAGCCTCCTTCGCAGTCTTGTTGGGTGTCGGCGTTATTTTTTCTCTGAGCGACGCGAGTAATATGCGGCCGCGAGGGACGATTTGCTGCCGAGGGAGTTGAGCGCGAAACCTTCTCTTCGTGGCAAAAACTCCCTCGGCAGCAAATCGTCC
>NW_017803910.1:1915210-1917590 GCF_001625305.1 Branchiostoma belcheri | reverse complement strand
GACTAAAATGTTGGCTATTTTTCTTACCATAGTATGTAGTTGAATCAAATGGTGACCCGTTCGTTTCCTTTATATTGTAAGTGTAGCTGATGACAAACTGTCTGTCTTCAGAGTTTTTGTGTCACGTGAGAAATTCGTCGTTGTTTTATTATTACTGATCCAACTGGTCTTTGTTTATCATCCACCATCATTAATGGTTAAGGGACTGTACGATATTTACCGGGGGGGGGGAGGGCTGGTGCATTGAAAAAAATTTTGGCCTGGGGGGAGGGCCATCGAAAAAAATATCTTAACCGAGGGGAGGGCCATCGAAAAAAAATCAGCCTTGGGGGGGAGGGCCACTGAAAAAGTTTTCCAAAATATGGCGTCGCGTAGTACCGAATTACAAGAAATACGCCGTAAATTTGAAATATAGTACGCACTTTTAAAACTTTTCCAAATCCCAAAAGTGTCTCGGGCCGTCGCCAAAGTCGGGGTGCGAGGTTTTTGAGGTTTATTTGAGGTTTTCCCCCGACAAATCCGTGGACGACCCAGGGATATATATAGCGGAACACCGGCACGGGGAACTTGGAACGACATCGATCGTCCATAGCATGTTTAGATAAGAATATTGACGAGTGGAAATAAAGTTGATCTTCAAATATGAACATAATTCCTCTGACTATCGTCGATATTTACACCAAGTTGTGGTAAAAAAGAAGTCAAGTCACCCTCGGTAAGAACATGTTGGTCACTAGCAATGACGCCCGGCGCTCCGTCATGCCGACCGGCCGTCCCCCAGCCAGTCGACGCCGATCTCAGTGGAACTCCGGCCGAAAATATAACCCCCCGTAAGTACATATAAAATTGTAAGAGGGTTTATGAGCGGTAATATTTGAAATGGTCCGCAAGCCGTGAAGTTTTTAATCGTCGTAAACAAAACGTAACGTGATAAAATAACAGTTGTGCCTCGACTGATGGTCAGTTCTAATGCACTTCCGGCTTGAGTTTAACTCAGAAATCTTCGACAAAGATTTTACCCCATGCCGTTTCAAAGGTTCAGTTGACAGATATTGTTATCCATGTTTCATTTCGTATCATAAATCTTTTTAAATCTTGATAAACGCCATGGGAAATTACTTTGTAGCGGACTATACCAGCCAGTGCAGTACGACGTAAAAATGCCAGCTAGATGTACTCTCCCACCCGACTGTTCGGCAAGCTACAATGATATGGGCGGAGTTATCTTAAAATGTAGTCTTTGATGAAAGGCCGGTGGGTGGGGTGCTGAGCGCGCCGACAGGCAAAGTCAAAGTTTCAAAGTGCACCTACAGCTGAAGAACACAGAGAGGGCCGTGGCAGCGCTGAGGACAGCTTTCCAGAACCTGGGCCCCGGGAAGGAAATCTTTCTTTCCTCTGAACAGAATGTACTTATGAGTTTTACGGAGTACAAAATAATTAACACATGTGTTTATTCCTTAGAGGTGTAACGGGTGGCAAATTTTAAGGCAGCACCTCTACAGTAGCATGAATACTCCGCCCAGTTCTCCGCCTCGATGATCGTTAATTAATTGCTCTCCATGGGTTGATCGGGCGGGTGCTATTTTAAGTGTTCGGTGCATTTCGTATAACTGTTACATGTAGTAAAAAAAACCCAGCAAAGCTACGTACTTGTACATCAACATTCAACTACCCCCCGCTACCGATGAAGTCAATATTGAAATACGGTATTTTTTCACGAATCTTTATTGACCATTGCTTGTTTGATCACCAACGTTCTCCGGGATCCAAAGCTGTACGTTTCGCCGCACTTGCCTTACCTTTCGATGCGGTGGTGACGTCTTGCAAGTCGGCTGCGGCCGGCGGTGAAAACAAGCCCGAACATGGAACGTTTCCCGCTACGTTACCATACAATCACGCAGTACACAGCATAAATCTAGTTTTTAACAATTTTAAAGCTGCAATTTTAAATTTGTTTGGAACGATGAACTGTCTTTAAGACCAGAGGTACCGGCCGTGCGTAGAAGGAGTGTGTACTTTTCCATCAGAATTTTTCCATTTCAGACGGGAATATTTGTCTCCCATCAGCCCCAAATTGGGGGCGCGTACCTTTAATCGGGATGCGTACTTAATTCGGGAATTTACGGAGGGATAAAGAGACATCGAAAAATGGGGGGAGGGCCATCGAAAAATTTTTTGGGTGGGGGAGGGCCATCGAAAAATTTTTTGGGGTGGGGGGAGGGCCATCGAAAAAAATTTTGAGCCGGGGGGAGGGCCATTGAAAAAAATTTTTACCGGACCATTTTGCACCAGCCCTCCCCCCCCGGTAAATATCGTACAGTCCCTTAGCCTTTTTCAGTCAGTCGAGTGGGGTTTGAATATATATATTTATATCGTCTTG
>NW_017803910.1:1827959-1915190 GCF_001625305.1 Branchiostoma belcheri | reverse complement strand
TTGAGCGCGAAACCTTCTCTCCGTGGCAAAAACTCCCTCGGCAGCAAATCGTCCCTCGCGGCCGCATATTACTCGCGTCGCTCAGAGACTGAAAATAACGCCGACGCCCAACAAGACTGCGAAGGAGGCTAATCTTCCTATACTAAAACCATGTGTTCAACACTACGGTCAGGGCTGCTACCTCTGTTTAAAGGGACTAGAAAGTTTTCTACGGAACCTTTCTTTCACTAAATGCCTCCTCTGGTTTCAAACTGCGAAGTGTTACGCTCAAAAGTTACTAAAATGCAGAAGTAATATTGTATGAAGCTATGGATCGGTTGTCGTGAAATTTGGTAGGTGAGTAGGTCTTCATGAGATCTCAAAATGATTAGTTTTTTTTAGGCTTGTTGAGCTAGGGTTATGAATTTTGGATGGTGGGTAGCTCTCCCGGTTTGCTCGGAAAGAGATGACATCAGTTAGGGCCTCCTATCAGCTTGTTCTGGAACTGCAGGAGCGTTAAAAATTTTGAGGGATAATAACTGAAGAAAGGTTTGACTGATTTTTTTGTATGTAGCTAGATGAAATTATGGCATAATTAGCTACTGATAATCAATATCTAATTTGCATGACAAATGAGGAAAATCTAATGGGACGTAGTTAAAAGATCAGTCCGTACGTTCTACAAATTCAAAGTATTTTCCAAACATTGTATTTTCTGATATCTAGAGAAATATTATAGTGAAGATGTCAGCAACAAGCGAGATCGCCATTCCTCAGTCTGCAGAAGACATCGCCCCCTCCTGGGTACAGCAGGTACTGCAGAAGGACCTCCCGGGCGTCTCCATCACGGACGTCCATGTCAAGGGATCCATCAGCCAAGGCGAGGGGTTCATGAGCGATATCATCGCTTTTGATGCTGTGGGGATCAGGAATGGTGCGAGTCAGCGATACAGTCTCGTCGCTAAGCTGACTGATTTCGAGCGGCCGCTAACGATGATTAAACAGTGGTCAAAGGACTTTCAGATCAGAATGGAGACGACTGAGGTCAAGTTTTACTCCAACGCGATCCCTGAGCTCCTCTCTGTGGCAATCCCAAGCTACGAGATCAAATCTATGCCAAGGGATGAAGATGACGACTCTCAGCCTCCAGTCGATTCCTTGAAGTTCCTCCCCAAATGCTACTTCGCCGCCACCGACCCGAGCTCCATGGTGTCCGTCAGGGTTATGGAGAATCTCAAGGCTCAGGGCTTCTCCATCAAAGCCGGCAGCCAATCGCTGAACCGTGAGGAGATGATGCTTACAGCCGGGGCGCTGGCGCAGCTGCACGGCCTGTCACATCGGCTGGAGCTCCGCGCGGGCGTCCCTCTTCCCGAGAAGTGCGACTGGATGATAGTTCGTCGTTCAGATATCCAAGCTGTGTTGAAGGACTTTGCGGTTGGCCGATATCTGACCGGCGTGAAGGAATTCGCCGCAGTGTTTCCTGACCAGACAGACCTTATAGCTCGTCTGGAGAAGTTGTATATGAAGATTCGTCCCATGGAAGACGACCCGAGGCCAAAAGTGCTCAGCCATGCAGATTGTTACATCAATAACATCATGATCAAGGTACGTTTTGTATGTTTATGTTTTACCTTCGCAGAATATTGTTTTTGCTCTCTTCTTCCTCTCCTTCTTTTCCAAACAAATAAGGTCAATGACCTAAACCAGACGTCTGTCACCATGGTAACTTGTGTCGGGTTACATTACGTTGCAATTTTATAGCAGGAGGGATTTAGACTCCTGTCTGATCATATGAATGTGTTTTCGTAAGAACAAACAGAGTAGACCATATGCGAAGGTAAACATGATGCATTTGCTCTCCAAATATTACCTTCCTAGTTTCTTTAATGTTTTTTCCTCCAAGCTGACTTATCATTACTGTTGTCTTTGTTCCGAACACAGTACGCAGAAGACGTGCCCACTGACGTAAGGCTGGTGGACTGGCAGACGCTCAGGTGCGTGCCTCTGACCTATGACCTGACCCTCCTGTTTCTTTGTAACGCGGGTTGGGACGTCTTCCACAACCACAGGGACGCCATCCTGGCTCACTATCACCACAAACTGATGGAGACCCTGGGTACAAACGGTAAGAACCCTCATTATCACTGTACAAATTCCATAGTATAATGTTAAAGTCGGATTCATTTTAATATCTTTTTTGGCTTTGCACCGTTGTAATGACTAATTGTAGAGTGAAACTCGTTGCCACCAAGCACAGTCGGGGCATCACTACTAGACAGCTTTAAAAAACTACTGCAATTAAATATGCAAAGATTGAGTGTAACAAGCCATTTGGGGTGATATAGCTAGCTGCCGCCGCGCCGCGTGCCTGCGAAGCTGGTGTTACGCCGAAGGGCGATTATACCGGCTATAGCGATACAGATGCAGAATGATGTTCATCTCATTAAAAAGGAGCAATCTGTGATATTAAACGCCATCCTTGCGTTCCAATTCTTGCAGAATCCCCGGGCTTACGGAGCTACACACTGGAACAGCTGAAGGCTGACTTCAAAGCCGACTGTCTGAACGGAGTGTTCAACCGTTTCATACGATTGATGGTCCTGCCTGCGGATCCAGATCTGCTGAAGATCCTCCAGGAGATCCAGGAGTGGGGAAGTATCTAAATGTACACCTTTGTAGGTGTAATGCCTGCCTAACCACTTAGCCATATCATACTGCCATTATTGTTATCTGTTTTTGCATATTGTATATTTTTGATGGCGATGTATCTTGATGTATTATTTGTGTCTGTGCTATGTATCTCTGTTGATCACATGAGGAGCGGCCACCCTCGTAGAGAAACCAGCTTTCTGCTGCCGGCTCCTCACAGATTTTTTAAAAATCTGTGAAGCTTAATAAATAAAATAAAATAAAACATTGATTAACTGCAGACAATACAAAATATCTATCCATTATCCAAGGTTTAGGTTTTCTAAGGTAATAATAATTAACTTTATGAACAATATATTACAATAGCATCTATATCGTTATTACTAATATGGATATATTTGTGATAAGTATTATGAGACAGACTGCTGAAACATAACAGTACTCACATTGTATACAATGTGTTTAATTGTTTTCTTTAAATCACGAAGCAAAACTATGTACATCACAGTTCTCTATTCTACATCAGGGTAGTTACGCAAGATGTCACAAAAAAAACATATTATAGTTTCACGGCTCAAAAGGCATATGTAAGACAAATAACTAAAAATACAAATAACTTACTAATACAGAGTAAATGTTGTGTTTATAGCTAGCCGTCGCTAGATGGCACTAAGCAAGCAATTGTAGTTTTATTATAAGTTTGAGCATCTCTATGATTTGCCAACGCTTGATATGTTAGCTGTGACATTTTCTTCTTTAGATGAAGGATGTAGATGACATTAAAACTAACACTTTTAAGCTGCGTTTTAAACTGCATTTTCTTCACTATACTGGCATTTGCAATGAGTCGTCTAAGCATCGGTAGACAAGAATATACTAGTATTCATGTGGCACTTACAGGTTTCATATACCACTCGGAACACATTTGCCAAACAAAACATCTAGCAAAGTAGAACAAACAACAACGAAGTTCAACCCTCTGGTATTGAACAACGGGTGATACGAATAGTAGTTTCAGAGCACACCGCTAAATGCAGTCAAGCTAGTGGCGGGAATCAAACGTAAACGGCCACTGACATCACCACCCTTCAAAAAGACGTCATCAGAAGAGGTCGGTCTTCTGTATGACTGGCAATTAATGTGATCAGAAAGGACGTGCCAGCCATGGGCGCTTGAAGTACGTTTCTGAAGTGTAGCATTTTAATGGCCCTGCAGGGATTCGGGTTGAGTGCTCAAGTCTGGAATATCTGTAGAGACAACTCAAATGCGCACTGGCTCGTATCTTCCCAAGTTGTTCAGAAGTATTACTCTTGATGTAGATATGAAATAGATGTTGTTTTATCCTAACATGTTATTCGTGATTAGATAAAAATGTCATAAATTTAAGCTTCTGTCATTTGCTTTTCTTTAGAAAACACGTCACTCATCTTGCACATCAGTCGATGATCAGCAATGAAAACATTAGTGCCACACATAACGATTCTATCGCGAAAACGCAGACACCATATTATGATTAAGCTACAAAGACAAATATTATCCTTACGCATACCACTGTCTACGTAAGCCTTTTTCTTGGGTTTACCTTTCAGAATTTAACCCACAAAAACAACATACCACCATGTACTCGTGTAGAAATCGTTGCTGTCTGTAAGATACTGGCTCAGCCAGCGTTAACGTTAACTATTGGCAAACTGTTGCCGCGTAGTCAACTGTGGACTACCTACAATGTACGTCACAAGTTTGTACTCAAGTGTATGTGTTACTATGTCTTAATGGTTGTATAATTGCCCCGTGCATGTACTGAGGCGTATGTTCAAAGTCTTCGAACGATTGTCCTTGCGATGTTTCCTATTACTGCATCACTACACAAACAGTTGTAAATACTTCCGTCGTATTGAAACGTAAGAAAACCTCTGATGAACAGATTCTACATCTATCAATCTGTACGTCTATCAAAAACTTAGACGTTTCACTAATTAACCCATTCTATGTCCCTTTTCTAATTGGTCCTTTTTTTCATAATTACTTGCACTTGAAGTGTTTCACTGTGGCAGTCAAAAGCCAATGTGGCTAGTTCGTTCTCCCACAGTTTTTTGCGGCCAAGATGGCGGATGAGTAAACTACTGCACTACTAATACTCTATACGCTGTGTTTTGCGACTTGTTTAGCCAACGTGTGCTTCTTCTCCTCCAGCTTTAGCGTCGCCGCCATGCCTATCTTGTCGTATTTCTTGGTTATCGTTCCTCCCTCGTCGTGGATCTCGACTTGAAGAGGGAAGTTCTTGTCGGCGGCTGCGCGAGACTTGAACTCGGCCGCGATCTTGCGAGACATGTCCCGCTGCTCTCGCTGCTTGTCGTCGTTGAAGCGATTTTCTCCGACGAGATCTAAAAAGGAAAAGCAGAAAATGCATAAGTTAACACTTGTTTGTTGTTGTTGTTGTCCTTGCTTAACGTATAATATATCGCTAGACGTGGTCTCTTGGTGCTGGTTTACGTTTGGTTCAGTTCGGAGTCAATTGTCTCTCCAGGTATTTAACACTTGGTGTTGCAAAGGGAACTTAACTTTCTATAACCTTATTGATACCATTTTGTACGGGCAAATGCTTGAAATCAGATCCACGATAATAATTCCTTATTTACAAAATTATGCTCCAAGGCTATTTGCATCTACGGTGTCAAGGAAAGTTAAGTAAAGCAGTAGAGAACATAACGTTACAACTATTGTTTGATCATCCTATACTACTTCTTTGCTTGCCATTGGGAGGTGTGACTTCTTCTTTTAATGCAGTGACAGAATAGTCCCACGTTCTGCATAATAAGTTGGTTTGTGAAACGTAGTCTTTTCTTTATTGTTTCTCAAAAATTCAAACACACTTTTGATGATAGTACCTTCAGGGTCAATGACCTCGACGTAGTTGGACGGGAACAGGCCCAGCTGCCCGTTGAGATAGCCGAACCACCAGCCGCCATTTTCACCTCGGATGACCTCTATGACGTCACCGACCTTCAGGGTGAGTTCATCCTCATCCTGAGGAGTGTAGCTGTAGATGGCGCGCACCATCTTTTTCCGACCTGTCGAGATTAAGGAAATGGCTATAGTTCTGCTGCAGTACCAAGGTCAGCCACCAGCAGACCCATATTTGACCTTGACCTTTGTCGTCTGAAGGCCTACCCAAACACCGAATATTATCACAATCCATAAGTACATTAATAAGTTATTCTTACTAGAAACACACGCACAGGCAGACCAGTAACCTTGTACAGAAGTCTTTTACTGTCATTTTAAGTTCTGCTGCAGTACCAAGGTCAGCCACCAGGACGCACACATATCACCTTGACCTTTGTCGTCCCAAGAGCTACCCATGTACCGAATATCATTAAAATCCATAAGGGCTTTGTAAGTTGTGATGACCAGAAATATGCAGAAACACACACACACACACGTTAGCATGCCTGTCCTTGGTGCTGAACACTATACACACGCACATACACGCGCGTCCTTGGTGCTGAACACTATCCATTCGCACATGTATACACGCGCACGCACGCGCGAGCACAGACCAAAAACAATACCTTCATTTTTCATGGAGGTAAATAGTGATCCCAGAGCTACCTCCCATGCATTCCAAACGGTATTTAAGGTTATATGATATAATTATACTAGTACATAACTAACCGCTACCTTTGTCACTCCTCTCCTTCACATCAGCCATCTCTTCCTTTCCTACAAGAGAAAAGAGAACAACGCATCTCATTAAGAATACGTATTATTTTTAGTCATCACAATCTACACTTAAAGGGAAATCTGGCAAATTGCTGCAGTAGACCAAAGAAGCTACAAGTCAAGTTATTTTGATTCCAGAGACTATACTAATGGTTATTTCTGTTTTGCGAGGATGTTGAGCTTGCTCGTGTGCGTGCTTGATTTCTCCTTTTTGAGACCAGGCAACACCTGATCACAGTTTCCGTAGCTTAACTAACAGTAGCGTGGGCGGCATGCAGCTATATTCAAAACGCAGAAGTACATCTATTTATTGTGGCAAATGCAGGTTCTTTCAACCATTCGTATGCAGTGAAACTTAGTAATCAGAATCTTACTAGCTACAACTATACGTTCAAGTCTTACATGTACAAATGTGTTAAGTCTAAGATTTATAGAAATAATGGTATATTAGGTGATAGTTGTTCAAATTGCACATATATACTTATTGCATGCATATGGCATCTGTCTGTGTCAGTGGGTATATAAACCCGTAGGATATATTGAATTTAGTTATGTAATATCATATTATAAACACTGCACAAAATCCGATATTTAAGTGTGCTTTAAAGTATGTGTTAAGGCACCGTTACGCCAGGTGTCTATAAAAACGGAACCATTACGGATACTTTAAGATATGCTTAAATATTGAATTTTATGACGTGAACATTTAAGAACTTGGCTTCTTCATAATCTCGGGCGGTTTCGTATACAAAAATACATATATAAGACATCTATCTGTGTCAGTAGGTATATAAACCCCTAGGATATACATGTACTGAATTTGGTTATATGACATCATATCATAAATTCAAACATAAGAACCTGGCTTCTTCATGATCTCGGGTGGTTTCCTTCCCAGCCGTTTCTTGGCGAGATACTCGAACTCCTCCTTGGCGGCCTTGTAGTACATGGACATGTTCTCCCGCTCCCTGTCCTTCCTTCTCTTCCTGCGCAGCCACACGGCCACCACCGCGCCGCACGCCACCACCAGCAGCGCCGCGGACACACCGCCGGCTAGCAGGGCTGTGGACAGGCCGCCGCCGCCTTCTGCGGGTGTCACATGAAAGAAAACCGGTCACTGATGTACTACAAAATCATGTGAAATCAAAGGCCTATTGAAATCAAATAATGGCTATCTATAACCAGAATTAGAAGGTAATATTTGAAAAGGAGAGACATAATAGAAGTTTATTGCAAATTCATGCCCGGGGGGCTAATTGCAGATTACAAACATAAAAGAACAATGAAACGTAGTATAAAATAACTAAAATCTACATGATAAAAGGTAGTTGTCTAGAGCTATAGCTATATCTAAAACTATGTCTAAGGGGTTTGACTTCTCTTTTTTAGACTATGGAAGACGTAATGTCCCACCTTTTAATGTCCCACATAATGTTAACCTTCACATGATCATGATCTGCACTAACAAACTACTGCTCTGTTTATTCTTAATTAAACACATTCATAAATATGGGGACCAGTCCCTCCTGCTACTTGCTGAATAACGTTATCCAACACCACAGGGTCTCTTCTACAGCACTAGTTACCATGGTGACAGACGTCTGGTCCAGTCAAGACTATCACCTTAATATACCTTTATGGATTTCCATATGCAACTTTTTTTTTAGTTACTAATTTCATAAACTTTCCAATAGCAATGTAGGCATGATGCGAGTTCTGTCTCTGAGAACGAATATTCCGATCACATAAAAATCACCATAATTTTCTGTCATTTCAGACCTGACGGCATTCCCGTATGACCCTAATTCGTGCCATCTGCCTTGGCGAGCAAATTGACTCATCTGTTGGGTATAATTGGCGGCTAATGCGCCGCCATTGTGCGCCAGCACGTCAGGAGACTGTACTGTTTTTATGTTTACCTTCGCAGGAAGAAAACATATTGTTTGTTTTTGCTCTGTTTCTTCTTCCTCTCCTTCTCCAAACAAATAAGTTCAATGACCTGAATCAACTCACTGTTTGAATCTTGTACAGAAAACCTTTTGCAGTCACTTTATCAATACATTTATTACTCTCCAAGCAGGGCTTTAGGCTTCGACTTACGTTTTTGACGTGTCTTAGGCGTTTTTGATGGATGGAATTTATTTTTGTACTGGTATCTTTTTTTACGCCAATCAAACATGGATACTGCCCTGTGAGTTTGATACTGTCTTGAAAATTTGATTCTTTCTTGAAACCACCAAGAGATCTGCTTGGAGATTGTACATTTCTATAATCTGCCTGGAGCACAACGTGAGGAGGGAGCTTCTATAGGATAAGCAGCGCCGCGCTTGGAACTACGTCAGGGTAAACATCTCCAAGAAGATCTTTTGTTGATGTCTGCAAGACAGTATCAAATTGGAAAGATACAGTGTGTGACAATCCCACACTGTATATTGGTAATATACAGTGTGGGATTGTCAGGGAAGAATGTACGTTTAGCTGACGTAAGAAAACGCCACAAAAAGCGAGATAAAATGCATAAAACACGTCAGAAATAAGCCGATGCCTGAACCTGTGCTTGCAGAGTAGATAGACAGCCGCTGAACGCGCTCTGAACTACTTACGTAAAGAGGATATCTTTAGATTATCATAATAAAGATCTAAATTCCTCTCTCACAGCGCCGAGAATTTGTCCTTTTCAAGGGCGACTCTGCTTAACAATATACGTTCCATAATGGATGTCGGTCATGTAATTGCTTAAGCCAAGCGTGCACCTCCACCGCACTGTGTAATAGCAGTCTTTATCTCTCTCAGCGTTCTTTGACAACTGTAAATGATGTGGCGCCTGTTTGCGAATTCAGCGTTGCTTGCTTTTGCGAATCGACGGGTTTTCAATAAAAAATTATTATAAAAATAACTGTGATCACACAAAAATTCGCTCCGATCATTATATTGTCTTCCAGTATGAACGCCATACATCTGTAATGTTGAATATACAAAAAATATATTCTTTCCCTCACACTTATGCGTAATGTATGAGAAAATGAACTCATTGGAAATATTATTGTATCTTTTTCTGTGTAGCATTACAAATCTTAGAATAAAGCTGAATAAACATTATACACTGTGACACAAACATTAAACACACACACATACACACACACGCAATCTCTCTCTCTAGCTGGATAGATGGATATAGGTGGAAGGATGGATGGATGGATGGATGGATGGATGGATGGATGGATGAATATTGTTAAAGATGTCCAAAGACGTACCTAACAGTTTGAGGCGTATCCTTTTTGAGTCTGTCCTGCCGACTCCGTTCCGCGCAGTACAGATGTACTCTCCACTGTCATTCCGCCTCACCACCGGGATGACCAGCGTGTTGTTGCTGAATAGATATGATTAATGTGTTATAGAAATTATATATCTGAATATGATATTTATTTATTTATTTGAAATTGCAACATGGCAATACAATGTTGCCGCCAGGCAGCTGATAGCTGATATTGCGACATCATAATACAAATATACACAATAGACACATACATCATCATGTTATCACTTGTGCAATTCAGCCAAGCAATGCATATTGGCTGCCAATCAATGTGAATAAACAGTTTCAGTTACAGATTCAGTTACATATGAATACGAATATGATATGGGTATCAATGTGTTATAGTTTTATTCAACACGAATATCATTAGACTCTTATGGAATTTAATAATTTAATATCACATGTGTCTTATTGCTAGTTATCATGTACTAAGAAGACTGTCTGCATGCATGCATTACTCTGTGAAACGTTTGCATTGTGCTGTGTACGTTGTGTATTTTGCATAAAGAAATTATGTTTGCATGATTGTGTTGAATAGAGACAGTGTGGTGCACTATAACCATGTAAGGCTTGCTATAACAATGAGGTGAGATTTCTGAAGCGCGGCAAACTGTACTCCTTTAGTGCACAAGCTCCTCCGACACTGTACTTGTCTTTTTTGGCCAATTTCTACTTTTTCCAGCCGCCTTTGAAGCCTGGTAGAGGCTAGATTGTAAGGACAATTTTCGGCATGCGTATTGTTGTGATCTTTCTCACCCAGGGAGGGCCTTCATGCCTATTAGCGGAAGTGCCCCCTCTTTAGACCACGTCACTTCCGCATGTGGGTTTCCGTCAGCAGCACAGAACAACCTGACCCCCTTGTCACCGACGTACACTCGCTCGGGGTACGTCACGTTCACTATTTGAGCTGGATCTGTAATAAAAAAACAACATCATCTACTACTAGAAAGCTGAAATTTTCAAAGCAAATACATAATATTTACCTTCACGTGGTTTAGCCTAACAAACTATTGACCAGTTTATTCGTTGTCGAACACATGCATGTTTCTGGTGACCAGCTCCTCCAACTCAGTCTTGCAACTTGCTACATAATGCAACCCAACACCACAGGGTGTCTGCTACAGTAACAGTTACCACAGATGCTCCTGGTCATTGACCTTATTTTTTGGAGAAGAAGAAATTGAGCGAGAGTAGTTTTGCAAAGGTAAACATGACATTAACATTATAAACATCTTAGAATATCTTTTTTTTTGTTTTCTTAAAGCATCAAACAATAATATATAATCCCTTGTACTCACAAGAAACTTTCATGACCATGCTGTCTTCTACCGGCCCTGTCACGTGATCAGCCACGCATGTGTACGTCCCGGCATCCTCCTTGCTGATGTTCCTGATGACGAGTGAAGGAAACACCGTGTTGCCGTCCTTGTATTTGGCACTCGGGCCGCTCGCCGTGGTGTCCACGGGCTTCCGGTTCTTCAGCCAATAGAGTGACGTAATTTCCGGTTTGGCATTGGCGACAATGCAGTTGAGAGACACGTCTGTTTTGTAGATGGCCTGGTAGGGATCCTGGGGTCCTACCGCTACAGTGGGTGGAACTGGAACAGGAAAAATATATTAAAGAGAGTATAATGTGTTGATCCTAGTGGTTTGAAAGCAGGAGCATATAAAACAATTAATGATTAATTTTTTTTTACTTTGGCAAGGATGGAGGCATTGTCAATACGTAACTATATACATGTAGCTTATCTCCAAGAAAGTCTTTTGATGGATGAAAGACATAATTCAATGGTGGAGACAGTATCAAATTGTCAAGACAGTATCATATTGTCAGGATAGTATCAAATTGCTGTTAATGTTGTACGAAAAAAGAGAATGATACCAGTACTGTAAAAGATTCGAGAAACACTTAATATATTGCGGAAGAATGACATCTTCGAACTCTTTTTTCATGCATTCACAGACACCATATTGAAGACACCAAAAGGAAGCTCATATCTTTTATTCCCCATTTTCTCTTTAAGAGCCTTATTATGGCAGAAACATCAAGTGGAGGAACGTGTTATTCAGCTGGCCTATTTTTACCCGTCAGCTCAGCCGCTCCTGACGGCAAATTGAGGATTGAAGCGCGCTCGACATGAATAGAATCATCCTTAAATGCAACCGCTAATTCGATTTGAAGTGTGCAGGGCTCGAATCGATTTTGTCAGTAATGCAGACGCCTTTCAGAGGGATCGTCAGTTCTATTCAGTTGGCCCCCTCCCCCCTGAGGTAACTAAGTGTCTCCTGTGAACGATATTTGCGTCCGCCCCTCCATTTCCAAGGTCAACTTGTAAAGAATCGTCTAATGCAACTTCAGGCAATATACCACAGTGACTAAATCAAATGTAAAAGCCTGATGACAGCTGCTTTGGGAGTTTTAGCAAGCAGAGAAAAGGACTATTCAATTAAGGAAAAGTGACTCGAATGCGGCTGGTGTATGAAACCAGTTATTTTCATTTTTGTCAATGTCAGGAGAAAAGGTGAGGTGCATTTCTCCAGATGGTTTCTTCATTTAATTAACCGTAGTATCAGTCACGATAGGAAAAATACAGAGTTTTGATGGTAAATCTATTCTAAATGGAAGGTTGATGAAGAGGTTTTACAACTTGAATACTACATGGAATATATGCGTACATTTACATCCTTCGCGTGGTCTAGCCTATTGTGACCACCCCCTCCAACTCGGTCCTTGTTAGTACCTTGCTATATAATGTAACCCAACACCACAGGGTGTCTGCTACAGCACCAGATACCATGGTGACAGACGTCTGGTCCTGGTCTTTGACCTCATGTGTTTGGAGTAGAAGAAACCGGGCAAAAACAATATGTTTTCCGTCTACGAAGGTAATATAATACGTAATTTGAACCCGAGAGAGAGAGAGTTATTTTATTCTTGCCTACTTACCTTGTACTTTAAGGTTGATAGTTCTCTCTTCTTGCCCCTCGTTTTCCACGATAACCGTGATGGAATACTTCCCCCCGTCCGTCTCCTCCACATCAGTGATGAGTAGTGAAGCCTGATCAACCTTCTTCGCCCTGCCCGACAGAGGGCCCATCGCATTGCCTTCTCCCGTCAGCGGGTTCCACAGATAAACCGTTGTTTTCCTCTCGTCACTTCCATCTGCGTCAATCTGGGAATAAAGTGCGTTTAGACGTAGTTACAAATTTACGTTTTGACAACTACCACGACTACCTAGAGTTACCACTTGCCAGTAAAGGCAGTATCACAATGGGAGGAACACTATATCAAAGAACAAAACTTTATCTTTATAAGGTCTTTCTTTCAACGATGCTCGATAAGTATAGTGAACATTCCCTGTGTATGGGAGCATCATTGGACCTTACATATACATGTCTGTGTGGCTGTAGCAATAATCGTTTAAATCTTTAATCATTAAAACATTTTACAGTGAATTTAGAAATAGTCACAAATTATATTCTATGTAATCTTTTCTTAGTATATATAAAAAATCTGAAATCTGCAAAAAATTCCTGTTTAAAAATAATATACTGTACCTTCATCCATGTCAGAGCAAACAGTTGCGCTGTACTGGTGTATGAAGCCTCCAGAGTTACTGTCCCTCCTACTGTCGCCGTCACCGTACTTGGTGATGTCAGCCCTGTAGCCGCTAGAGCACCTGGGGACGAGAACGAGAATCGTAGAACGCAGGCTAAGGGATATTGGAGAGAGGACTAAAGCTAACTAGCTAGAGATTAAGTCTAATATTTGATACCTATCTATTTTATGTAAAATCCTTCCTTTGAATAATATTTAAGGTGTCTAGCAATTACTGTTTCTTTTTTATTTTTATCTTTTCCAAAATCTGTACTTCTTTACGTTTCGATGACATCCCATCCCGTAATAAAATATGGTCACCATATTAGATTATACTTGATAATCATATATTTGTGTGAAAATATCTTATGAATATGATATATATATATATAATGGTGAGTATACTCTTCATAATTTATCTGCTATATGTGTACGCTACAAAATATTTCCATCCAATAATTAGACATTATCTTACAAGAATATAATACACAAATAACACCGTGAAAGGCTAACGTTAGAGGAGACCCGAAGGTCACGTAACTGGAGATCTTAAACTGGTTCCTACAAGCCAGATACATTACACCTTCGCGTCGGTTCATTCATCTTCTTCGTAATTACGACGAGCTTCCAAGCTTGACCCTATAGTCGCTATGTATGGTCTGGGTTTCCGGCTGTAATTTGCACAGACGGATAAAACTCGCTGCCAATAGACTAGCTCTGAAATATTAGGTTTGTGCAGTACAAAGAACGCGACGTTAATAATTAATGGGAGTCAGACAGGGCAGAGTTTTAGAGAATATCAGCTTTGCTGTTGTACGTGAATGGGAACGTTCTCTTATTGGTAAGCTGAGACCACGAGAACTGAGCTTGTGGAGCTGTGGGTGTCGTTGAGTGATTACAGCACGTCAGGACGGTTACGTGGCTCATTTAGTACGGAGACAAGTCCCGACATGGAGTTCAAGATGTTGGCACTTAATCCCATGGAGTAGTGATTTTTACGAACGCCATGTATCTGTATCTGTATAGCCGGTATAACCGCCTTTCGGCGTAACACACCAGCTTCGCAGGCACGCGGCGCGGCGGCAGCTGGCTATATTACACCGATCGACTTGTTACACCTAACCCTTGAACTTCTAGCTCTAGACATTGTTTAAAGCTATCTATTGACAGTGCCCCTACTGTACTTGGTGACAGTGAGTTCCACTCTGCGATAGTTCTAGGAAAGAATGAATTCTTGAACACCTCAATCCTTGGTTGATAACTCTGGTACTTGAATGCGTGGCTATTTCTTGTTCTCTTCTGGGCTGGTATTAGGTACTTAGTAGTTGGGACATCCACCAGTTTATTAGTCATTTTGTACATCATGCATAGTCTAGACATCTTTCTTCTGTCTTCAAGTGAGGTCCACTGTAGGTTTCTTTTCATTTCCGTGACACTAGCACCTCTTACATAGTTGTTCATACAGAATCTTGCAGCTTGATTCTGTGTCCTTTCCAATTTGTCTTTGTCTTGCCATGAAATGGTTATCTTCAAGCAGATCTTTTGGTGGCTGTCAAGTTGGCAAGGCGATAGCAAATTGGGAAGGCCGTATCCATGTGCCACTCTTGTAACTGGAAAAAGCACGATTACATTAAAGAAAGCTTAGGAAAAAAAACCCTCAACACATGAAAAATAAGCCGATTAGCATACCATTTTTTTAAACGGNGTACGCTCAATGCAAGGCCATTTGGCCACTTCTAGGCATAGAGCTAGAGGTATAGAACTGTAACAGCAACTTTTCTCCCTGAGTCATACCTGGCGGAATTACCTAATTACGCGATCTTTATTATCTGCGATGAACAAAGGTGACGACAAGCGATAACGTTTTGGTTCCGCCGGGCCCCTATTGAACATGAAGGGGCAATCAACAAAGACTATTGTAACCGGCCCCTCTCCATGGCGTGATGTGACGAAATCATCGACAGAGAGGTATCGCCTTTGTAAACGTCGTCTGCGTTGCTAGGATACGGGAGAGGGCTAACAATAGGTAGTCTGGTCTCCTGGTATTAGGCGATTCATATCCACATGATGAGACGCGACAAAAACATATTATCTGCTAGTCGTGCGGAGATAAAGCGATTTGATTTGAACATGTTGGGACTCAAATATGAGTCTTCAATATTCTCTAATGCAATTGGATACAGGATAGGATAAGCATGTTTGTTTTAGAGCGTAGCAACGGTAGGGTTCATAGAGGTTCATGACATTTTCACAAGACTTTGTTTTTGGACAGCAATGGTAACTCCAGGCATGTTACTAAGACATGATCCTAATAAATGTACGTTTGGTTTTCCGTTTTGTATGAAAGTAAACGGAAAAACGAAAACATCCAAATTTTTTCAACAAGGTCAAAATTAGGGTAGGAAAGAAGCAAACATTACAATCACTCTAGATAAATACATATATAAATATTATGTCCGATCAGTATGTTGTTATTAAGTTAGGTTGGTTTCCCATTTACAAATCCAAATCAAGTCAATTCATTGATCCAAAAGTGACATGAATACATATAAAAAGGTTTGACTGTCTTTTAAGCCAATACCTTAATATTTACCGACTCCAATCAGGATTTCTGTCTGTAAAATCGGGGATTCTACCAAATCGGCAGATCTAACGATCGGTCCCTAGCCCTCTTCATCCCCCCTGACATTTGTGGCTGATCCCTGTGCAACAGAAGCGTCAGCTGGATTCCGCATAGAGGCCATTAAGGATGATAATCCCACAGCTGTCACAGGCGTTTTGCGCAAATCTCCCTTCATCTTCCAAGAGCATCGCAAACCCCTCTGTACAGGAGGTTTCACGGAATAAAGCTTACTTCTTACTAGGAAATTTGTTCTCTCTACTTGAACAGCTTTTAACAGAGGCTTGTAGAAATAGCGGTAAGGTCATTGGGTTTTTGTACAGGGGGTTTCACCTGATCTTCACGGAATAAATCTTACTTCTTACTAGGAATTTTGTTCGCTCTACCTAAATAGCTTTTCCCAAAGACCTTACCATTTTACCATTATATTTTTAAATAATGGTAAGGTCATTGGGTTTCTGGTTATGAACACAACCCGCTTCATGCATACACCACCGCCCCAATGGGCACAAAAACAACTTTGTTACGATTGGATACGGCGTTCGTCATTAAATATCAATAACATACTGATCTACTCAGTAACAGTAGTGACATACGGTACAGTTGGTTCTAAAATATGTGAATCGCGGAACCCATAATCAAAGCAAGCATCAAGAATATAAACATTTACTTGTATTTCACATGTTACATGCTTAACAGCTTCACTTGTTAAGCTGGTGTGTTACGCCGAAGGGCGGTTATACCGGCTGTACAGATACAGATACAGAAAATCAATGTGGCTTGTTCGTCTTTAAACATTTCAAACCAGATTTGCAAAAACAATATGCAAAATCACAGTATTGACTAGCTATCTCTCTTTTAGTGCATCTAAGGAGGTTTAAGTGAGTTTTTGGTGCGTCTCAAAAATTGAATCACTAAGGGATATGCTAATGAAGGTTTGAGCACGCTGTCGCTATGGTAACTAGGCACTGAAGGTGACATTGCCTTATATGTACATGTTCCCACGTCTATGACTAATGCTCTTTATTAAGAAAACAGTGATTACATTTTATAACTCCTAGCAATAAAACATATGTCAGAAAATAATGAATAATAATTGAAAAGCTTTTACGTGCGCTCTTGGTTGGCATCTACTACTATATAGTTAGGGTAAATATCCTGAAAAATTGTCATGTTTGAATTAATGGACAAAACCTTTGCTGGCTTCCGGAGTTTTCTAAACTAAAAAGGTAACATTTGCAAATCAAAAATAATGTTACCTTCGCACATGGTCTGCCCTGTTAATTCTTATTAAAAATATTCATATATGGTGACAGGAGCCTAAATCCTGCTATGAAATTGCAACATGATGTAACCCAATACCAGTTACCATTGTGACAGATGCCTGGTTCAGGTCATTGACTTTACCTGTATAGAGAAGAAGAAGAGAAAAAGCAATATGTTTTCGTTCGGTAAACATAACTACAC
The DNA here is from genome assembly GCF_001625305.1 of Branchiostoma belcheri. Classification (NCBI taxonomy): domain Eukaryota; kingdom Metazoa; phylum Chordata; class Leptocardii; order Amphioxiformes; family Branchiostomatidae; genus Branchiostoma; species Branchiostoma belcheri. The sequence continues at coordinate 1,897,838 of NW_017803910.1, read as the reverse complement.
TTACACATACTTACATACACCATCCGTTCATCGTTTTGTGCATAAATCGTCTAGTTCCTAGAACACCCACAGAGAAGGTACACAAGGTAATCCATCTTTAACACGAACATTCTGAAATTTTACATACATCTAAAGTATTCACTATCTTATCAAGCACGAAGGTCTGTCTAAGAATAGTACAGAGCAATTAGCATCATATCGTTCTATTCAGCTTCTCGTGAAAGGAGTTGATTACATTGAGCGGGGATTAAAATGAGAATGAATGCGAAAAACATGCTTGCTATCTTGGGCAGAACTGTGCCTATCTAGTTCTATGCCTGAATGTGTTGAGGTTAGGATCAGGTACAGTTCTGGATAGTCTCCGCGTATTAAAGAAAGTAGATTTTCCCCAGGCACGGTTCTGGGTACGTGTGGAGTGTGGACTATCCAGAGCCATGGCTGAGCATGGTTATGGATAAAGCACGGTTTTCTGGATATAAAAAAAATATTTTTAATTGTTGTAATAATCCTAGCAGTGTTTTGCAAACTGTGCTTAAACAGAATCAGAGCACGAAAACTGGTATTTACGCAAGCTTAAACTCAGCGTAAAGGCGTATATGAGTAATCGCTGCAATCGCTCATGTGGCGTGTTTTCATAGCGTCGTCTGTCACAGAAAATCGTTAGTCGCGCTACGCTTACGCCTGGTGGAGACATGCAGACACAGTTAACCAATGCTTACGTGGTGTCCGACACGGACTGCCGAGGGGTTGATTTACGGGCGGACCAAACAAAAAGCACCGGCAGCTTTCTCTTACGCGTATTGATTAATCTGTAACAAAAGAACATCTAGATTTGGATTATCTATCATGTTTATACTCTCCAAGCAGAGGTTTAGGTTTCGGCTTGTTTTGGACGTGTTTTTTTGGTGATTTTATTGGGGTTTTCTTTTTTGCACTGGTATGTTTTTTACGCTTATCTTTATCGAACACTGTCTTGGCGATTTGATACTGTATTGCAGATTTGTAGCCACGATAAGATCTGCTTGGAGATTATCGTCGTCGTGGCATGGCAGTGAATGAAGCACGAGTCAGATTGAGTAGTAGACTAACAATACAGGCAAAACATTTCCCGTTATCGCTACTTACCCAATCCCCACTGTTGTGAATACCGACTTAATACTGTAGTCTCCGATTTAAAGTAAAGAAATAAAACAGGAGTAAGCGGAATTTTAGGAGCGAAATAAAATATTTTGTAGGAACATATACAATAATAAACCACCAGTAAAAGTAAGAAAAATAAAACACAAGCCATTTTTTTACGACTAATGTTACTTCAATCTAAGTTGATATTGTTTTTACAAAACCTGCGTCGGTACACTCGACACTGTTTCGTGCCCGCAGTTTGACGTAAAATTGACACGACAGGCGACTTAGGTTTCAAGATGGCGGCTATATAACCTGTGATTAGGCGGAAATATATTACCTGAATATGCAATCTTCTTAATGCCAGCTCTCAGTGGGGAAAACAAGCTATTCTGTCTGCCCATGAAAAAATAGGGAGTATTTGGAAAACATGCTATAAAATATGTATTGAAACCTGCAGAACATTTGGTACAAATTTATATTTCCTATTTGCCTCCTATCCTTAATAGATGAGAATCTGAATAGGGAATAATTGTGTTCAATGGTGGATATGACATCGGTCATCATGATAAAATGAGCCAATTTCTATGCAAATGAAGTGAATTGACTGTAATTGAGGTAGAATTTTCATGATCTATAAAGAGTCCCCTCCCTCTCTCTCTCGTTTCGATGACAGAAATTTGCAGGCATTTTTCACAAACCACAGTTGTTGTTTTATATTGATTTAAAGACCAGCTGAACTTTGCTGGTCTGTAGGGCAAGGATGATGAGATAGAAAGATGGAGAAAGGACAACCATCTTTATACTGGTTCTAAGCGGTCAAAGGTCAGCAACCAAGCGATTGTTTAAAGAAGTGGACCGGAAAATCATAAATTACTCTGTTTGAAATTGCTATAGATTACAAACTGACCTCTGGGAATAAAACTATAGAAAGGAAATAATTGAGGGAACTTTGTTCACTGTCGGGTAAAGCAGTTCTTATCGACAACAATAATTCATGAATGAAGATGGTAAAAATTTGAGGAAATCTGGAGAATGGCAAAACCGGAGACGCCACATTCGTAGCCTCTACTAGGCTTAAGATGTAGAGATTGGCCACATCGACAGATATGTCAGGGGAGCTGGCTCGCTATTCGGAGTACAGTTCTTTAGCAGACTAACCCTTATGACATCTGTCTATTTGGCCAATTTCTACTCTTTACAGCCGCCTCTGAAGCCTGGTAGAGCCTATCAAATTCTAATATTGTATAAGATTTACCATAGCCTTACATAAAATCTGAAGATCGGCAAATTCTATAAAAAGTATATCAGTACCAGTGACCTTAATTGGTCAAAAGACTAAAATCTGCAACGACCTATTTTACAGGTGGTCATTATTAACATGTCATTTGTTGCCAATTAGGCGCTAGCTGGACATACAAGTATGTCATACATGTCCTATAAGTATCACAAAAATGCGCATGTCCAGTTTATCGCGAACCAAATACAAAACTCCTTCAAATCGTGACAACGATTAGCCTCTGCCAGAGTAGAAATTGGCCCACAAGACAGATAACATGCAGTGGAATTAGTCTGCTAAAGAACTGTACTCCTTTGCCATACCGACTCCCCTGGCATGTTATCTGTCTATTTGGGCAATTCCTACTCATATTCCATGCGCTTCCGAAGCCTGGTAGCGACTACTGACAACGATATGATCAAAAGCAACAACGGCTGAATGATCTTAATTTTTTACACGAGCGATTTCGGTCTTATACCGAAGTTTTGTGACCAGCCCCGCTGCAGTGTGCCACAAAGAAGAAGACGACCAGCAATCAAAGGGCAAATGAAATGTCATTTGCAATCAGACAATAATTGAAACTGGAGACCCCATTTGCTAGCATAAATAGGACGGGATTTCTTCCACTTGAGCAACAGGATTTTCCTCGCCGGGAACCCAGAAACAGATAGGCATACACACGACTTTTTCCCTGGTTATAGTATAAAATAGGATATACAAATCGATAAAATCGTTATGCATAATCCTTTGATCACATGGAATCAATATGCAATTTTTGTAGATGTTCAAGAAATGACACTATGATGCCACACCATTCATATTACCTACTCAAACTATCTATACACTATTTCATCATGCTTTGTACCGCTTCTATAGAATTTCTGGCTGTGCGTTAATGAAATGAAATAATTCTCACGTTTATGTTTCAGACAGCAAGTTTTTCTCATTTGCATTCACCCCACTATTCTATGCATGCTCCCGCATCGTTATATCGCTACCGATTTACGAATAGTTCGATTAAATCCTTTTTCTACAGCAGTTGCAAAACTGAAGCGATAAACTATTCATAATCCGATCGTCACACATGTGTGTGTGACTCTTAGAGCGTAGACGGAGGAGAACAGTTATATTGAAAAAATGAATCTTAGTGCATATTCCTGGCCAGATGGGCTAAATGCACAGAGGTCTAGAGGATATAAAACATGGAGTATTGAATACTGAGCCGCTACATTCTAATGCTAAGTGCTAAAAGTCTGTATATTTAATACAACATGGAGCTAGAAAAGAGACTTTTAACTCCATGATTACAACAATACAATATACTTAATACTGTTAATCGCTGTTTCTTCTCTCTTTCTGAAACATCAGCTGCATGAGACATAAGTACATAATTTGTCTACTATACATTCATTCCTGCACGACATCAAGTATTTGAAAGTGTCCTGCTTTGACATTTTCTTACATATCTTGTCTAACTTTTTAGTGTAAAGTTTAGATGTTGTTTTGAGGGTTGTTTCGGCCTTTGCGACGAGGCTACCCTGCAGTTTTCCACCCAATGACGTACGGAGTGAAATAAAATACAAGAAAGAAATTGAGTTTTAGAAGCGTTTAGTTGCGGTAATGAATTGTTGACTAACTAACAAACTGTTTGAATTGGTAACGGATAGATGTTGTTGGGAGGGATATTTAGGACTTTGAGATGAGCCTGCCCCGTTTGTGGCAGCTGCAGCTCAGAGATAGGAGCCGGCAATCCATCCCGCCACGGGAAGGGATAGTTTACGACAAGGTGTGACACATTTCTGATTCAGATTTCGGGGGGCCATCAGTTATTAGTGCTTTTAGGAGACGTGATTGAAATGGGGCTCCGATGGGAGGTAGAAACGGGTCGGGAGTCAGTTCGCTGTTTCCTTCTTCTCTTCCATTATAAGAATGAATGAGAAACCTTTGTTGTATGTTTATGTTACAAGCTAAGAGGTCATGAATAATAAGGCTGGTAGAGTATAGTATATAGGAGTTTTCAGTTACACAACCAACCTTGTCGTACCTTGCTTGCGTTTCGGTCTCAAAACTTCTGACTGGAATTCCGCTTTTAAATTACAGTAATATATTTTTTAAACTATGCACACTAATGTCAACTACTATTTACAGGTTCAACTTATCGCTTCTTGAGGAAGGAGTCCGACCGACACAGTTTGCTGTTTTGTCAGTTTCTTCCATTATACTTCGGCACAGAAGACGAACTTTATTGCACGGCAATTGTACATGGTACATGGGGACGTTTTTGGATAATAATTTCTAGCTTCTAAGACAAGCTTTGAAACAATTGAAACAGCTACCTTATCACAGTATGGTGGATTAAAACATGTTAGTCTTCTTAAGCATCAGGTTTCCAATACATTTAGTATTATGTACCATTTAAGTCCAGTTGTGTTACGTGATAAATTTGTCACCTGGTAAATGTGGATTTGCAAATCGATGGCTTATGTTAAAAAAGGCTCACTTACAGTGTACTTTCTCTACTAATTACAATTGATCAATATTCTGTTACATGGGTTGTCCTTTATCACAATAAACTTCTGTTATACGTTCTTAGCACACATGCTAACAGAAACTTTGACAGAAAATGGTATTCACAATGTTGGACCGCTCTTGTACATGTCCTATGGCCAACGCGAGGCATCTCTTAGTTATTTTGCAAACTAATTCTAACGTCCAGGCAAAACGGAAAAACTGATCAGGATTCAGTATTGTGTTCAATATTCCTAACAGCCAGCCAAACTGTGGGCTATTTTAAACAATATTTAAGGTACCCTCACCCCTGTATAATGTAATAGATATTGCAATACAGGAAACAATACACGCTTCCTCTGTACAAAATCATCCGATAAGCTATCTCAGTTCAAGGACATTATATAGACATAATGTGCCTGCACAGTTGTAATGTAACGATCCACGTTACAACAGATGACCCCCCCCCCCACACTCCTCCCACGCTATAAACTATGCGGAACTTTGCTGCTGCCACCACAGCTGTCGCTACATTTCCAAAGTTTGCACAGATAAATAGTAGATAGTGGTGTAAAAGGACGTAATGTACCACCCTATAGTATACATTGTAGTTCTTACTTTTTTCACTTTCCAAAGGATTCCAGACTTCGCATAAAATGCAGCGCTTTATACTTAACTTTTAATATTAAGACTCTAGCATGGCAATGTAATATTTGCACGAGGCAGTTGCTAGTTGATAACGGGACCATATAATATATTTCATACATACATATGAACAACGATGAACGCATCATAAATGCAATCAGATAACAATATTGTAAGTAGCAACAAACACACTGTACATAAACCTTAGCGCATTTAATTCATAGATAAGTACATGAAAGTACGCCCTCCTCTAGGAGCTACCACCACAACTAAAAGTACAAGGATATAACGTAGCACCCTATAGCACAGTTTCCACCATATAGCATAGTTCTTACTCTGCTCGCTTTCAAAACGGTCCCAGACTATGCATAAACTGGAGAGCGTTTATAGATATGCACATGAATGCGCCCCCCTCCCCTAGGAAAGCTCGTTAATGCCATGCTATTTGCCATCAGCAGGTACTCAAGGTTAATTCACTGGGGGGATCACGCGGGGGATTCGGAGGTAACGAACAGAGACGGACCACCGTCTGGGACGGACATGTCGGTGTAGGGAACATGTTACCCTGTGGTGTTGGTTTACAAGAACTTTATTGACACAACAACAGTACAGCGACTTTCGTATGGTCTTTAACTACATGTAGACAGACAGACAGATACGTGGGTACAACAAAATTAACCTACGTATATAGACAATAGATGACTCAATTTGTTCTAGTACTTGTTCTAAGGTCTAAACATTCTTTGATATGTTTACCTATTTCTATACAGTAAGGGTTACTTTTGCAAATGTTACCTTTCTAGTATTCGTATTGCTACAAAGAAAATTAATGATTGCCATTCAGATGACAATAATGGCACAATTGCCTGCGGCTAAAGTAGGTTGACAATACACTGCAACATGATGATAAAACACAGCCTTTTTTGCATGTTTTTGCAACAGCTGTCTTTCTTTCCTTTGGTAAACCATGCCTTAAAGTTACTAAATTTAGTTATTGCAAATCGATAATGTTGCAAATAATTCAGCAACAAAGGATTCTGTTTATATTGAATACAGCTCTTTGTTGTATTGAATCAATGATTTAAACAGCGTCTCCAATAGTTGATGTGAAACCCCACACTGCATACGACCGGCCCGTCCTGGGATCATTGATGTCGACTCACGAGTGAGTAACGCTCTATTTTAGGAAAATTGGTATAGATGGAATACATCAAAGGAGCCACTAACCGCTTATCCCTGGGGAGCCCGGGGGGAAAATGTACAAGTAAGCATAAACAGTAAAGTCTGCCATATGTGTACAGAGATCCGGCATAACCTTTCCTCCAAACATCCATGGCTAAAACGTTTGGACGTTTCGGCCAAGCGTTCATAGAAAAGTAAAGGTTACTACAAATGAGATACCTGCTTTAGTGCCTTTATCTACTGAACTCAAAGGACAAAATGCTACAAAGACTGCCATATGTTTATAAAGGTCCAGCATAACCTTTCTTTGAATGTAAGAAAAATGCACGGTTAAAACGTCGAATAGTATTTCAGTTTGGACTTTTCAGTCAAGCGTTCACAGAGAAGTGAAGTGTGATACGAATAAGACACTATAGCTACGATTGTGTTTGTAATAAGTATAAGGGACAAAATACCGTCCTTTCCAATGTTTTATAGCTTTATAGGTGGGATTTATCATAAACAAATGAGACCCTGTGTAGCTGTCTTTGAGCTTTTGCCTGAGCCAAAAGGATAAGATATCGTATCTAAAGAGCGACTATGATGAGTGTTTGAATCCTTTGTTTTTTGAAAAAGCTATGTCCTTCCCATCATGGTTTCTAATGATTGATGTACGAGTTTCCATTGTTTTTGGAAGTTGTGTCTTACCCAAGATGGTTTCTAATGATTGATGCATGCTAAAATAGCTTTAGAAGGGAGGAATTGTGTCAATCACATTAGCCCTGATAATGTTGACATTAGACATCTGTCTGGACATGCGGGGGGGGGGGGGCATTTAGTGAAATAAGAAGCAAACGTTTTGCAAATAAAGTCAGACTAGTAAAAATCCTTATTAATCCATATAACGTATACGTCAAACAAAATAAGCTCAAAATGCACACATATGTCTGCGTGATCTGTTCGTCGCTGCGAGATGAAATGTATAATTTTTGGAACTTAAAAATGTACAACTAAACTCCATTGTACAAACATTGTACGACGTACAACGCATGTCATCTACTGCTATATAACAAACGTACTAAGAGCCTAATCTACATTACATAATATATATAGGACGAAAAATGTGCTTTTTACAATCATTGTTGTCTTTTTGGTGTCTAAACACTTTTTGAAATATTATCCTACATGCTCAATCAATGGGTCGCCATGTACTAATAGCTTCGATCACAAAAAGCATTACTACATAAACATACAGTATGACTGATCAGAGACATGTTTTATTCTGAATACATTACGATGGCCTATGCTAATGTTTAAACCCATGACATTATTATTATTGCAGACATATCCCTGGGGGTCATGTGAAGCAAGCACAGCAAAATATCAGAATTTGATTATTACTAACAATTTTGACGAGGCCAATCATAGTTATACGAACGTTTAAAAATATTAACATACCAAAAATAATGTATCAAACTGTTGGAAGTTGACAAATAAAAAAAAGTGAAAAGAAAGTACTATACAGTAGCAGTTTTCGCCCCATCAAAACTAGTACTGTTCAAAACATCTGTGTCCCAGTTTGAAGTAAAACGGTCCGATAAGACTTTGAGGACGCTCTGGTGCACTATATTCTGTCATGAAATTATTCACACTTATTAGGCAAAGGAATATGCTACAAATATCAGCCACCTTCCCCATGTTAATTGAAAAAATGATATATTTTCAAGACCTACGTTTTCTGACGTTCGCTAAGGAAGTACATTCGTCGACCTTCACGCATATAAAAATAATAAAAAAAATCGAGGCTGAGCATGAGAATATTCAGCCTGTGTCTCCCGTTGTTCCCTATGATTTCGCTGAGGGATGTTAAGTCACTTTATAGCCGTGTGCGATTAGCGCAAATAGAATTAGATTCGGAACGAGCCCTTTTCTACCTCCAGCGTAACCATCGGACTGAGATTTTTGGCCCATTTTCGCTTTCCAATACCTGCTCCACACCCCTGCCTTACTGGACACTAGTAGTCGGAGAGAGTGTGTACATCCTTGGAAAGATTTTAGAATTTTTTCCCATGAATTTCGCAAAACGCGACCATAAACATGTGTCGATGTTACATCCCTTTCGAAATCAAGGCGTTGCCCTTTCGCATTTGACGACTATAAAACAACAAAGACCAGGAGTCGAATTTCTACCACTTGGATACAAACGGTACGAGCGTACCAGCCGGACTGGGGTAGGACAAAAAGTAGGACTAACCTGGAATTGTTCCTATCGCGGCACAGAGAAGGCCGAGTCCCAAGACCCTCGTCATCCGTGCCATATTATCCTCTTGTTTGTTCATCGCCCTCCCGACGTACGGCGCTCGCTCGGGAAACCTTTTCTCCGCGCCCTCCGGTACCACTGCCTCCCTCAGAAATGTCCCAAACCTCGGAGCTGAGAAAGCGGCATGGTTTCACCGGCCCACCCTGACCGTCTGGTCGGTAGAACACCGGCTGTGCCCCGCGGACAAGCCACTAGCGAACACCCACCGGCCTCGCCTCGCTGTCATCTCCTCGCGCCAACCAAATGAGATTTTGTAGCCCTTTTCAGAACGGATAAGGTAGTTCTAATTGACGGAGAGAACACCGCTGATACCGAAAGTGTCGTCTGCAGGCGCGGGGTAGATAGAATAAGTCGGAGTATCGGCAGAACGGCTATCTCTGCGAAACACGCGGACGGCTCAGAGCGTTAAGCCACGTTTTCGAGCCGCGGGAGCCACGCTTCGACTAGCCGGGTGCCAAAATATTTTCCCGGTTATTACATGGTTCGATACACGGCTCTTTTAATAATGTCTCCCCCGCGCAGGTGCCTAAGCCGGGCGCGTGGCATGAATTATGCAAAGCGCGCCTGCGCCAATTTAGCCCGATTATGGTAAAATCGAAGGCGGTGCGACCGTGTTTTTCACGCTGCCGGCAAGGTAGTCTCTAGCAGACTCTTTTGCAGGCTGAATAGATAGTAGAAACCGGCCTAAAAGGAATTTAGATGGCAGACTGGACCCTCTATGGCCGGCCAACTCCCCTAGCCAGCTACATTCTTTTTAGGCCGATTTCTACTATTTAAGTCAGCCTGAAAAGGAGTCTGGTGGAGACTAATGGCAAGGGGAGTCGGGGATTGTTCTAATAGTCTCCACCAGACTCCTTTGCAGGCTGAATAAATAGTAGAAATCGGCCTAAAAAGGGGATATAATTGACCAGAGGACCAATTATATATCGCATTTTAGGCCGATTTCTACTATTTATTCAGCCTGCAAAGGAGTCTGATGGAGACTAGACTGTCATATCCAGAACCGTGCTTATCTAGTTCTATGCCTGAATGGGTTAGGATCAAGCTGGATGGCCTCCGCGTGTCCAAGAACGTAGGTTTTCCCCAGGCACGGTTCTGGATAGGTGTGGACTATCCAAAACCGTGCCTGAGCATGGATCTGGATAAAGCTCGGCTCTGAATACAACAGAGGCTGTTCGGACCGTTTGTCCAAAATAATCTCCAAGCAGATATTTTGGCGACTGCGAGACAGTATCAAATAGGCCAGGCAGTATCTATTTGCCAGACAGTTACCATTTGTCACACGTAAATGTCTGGCGTAAAAAAAAAAGATACCAGCACAAAAAAGAAATCCGGATAAAAACGCTTAAAACACGTCAAAATAATCCTCTGCTTGGAAAGTACGTTCTTCCGTGCCTTGTTCTCAGAGATTCATAAAGCTTAAGGGTCACATTCAGCTGTTTAACATTCGTATGTAACGTAATCACACAACAAGACATGTACAGGTCGCCATTTGTAATTGTAATCCACAGATAAAGGCAATGAATTTTCAGACGATCGTTACCCAGCAAACAGCTTAATAGCCTGGTTACCAAACCTACTTTAGCTCCCGAGTCTTTCTTTCACCCTCTCCGCAAATAGGAAAGGATAAAAGACTCGGGAGCTAAAATAGGTTTGGTAACTAGGCTAATAGCTCAACAGTCTTTTTTCAAGGTAGATAAGACACCACGTGCTCATCGCTTAAGTTTGCAATTTTTAAATTCTAGCAATGCCGTAACCGTAGATTTTAGATTACCGTACATAGGTAATCAATTGAATAGAATAAGAAATGCAATAGATTGTCGATTTGTAGATGCATTTTACAATTGCGGCATATAGATGACCATATATTTATCTAGAATATATCCATATTTCGTTGAAGGTATATGAATATGCCTGAAGTAGCTCCACTAAATAACATTAGAACACTTACCAGTGCTGGTATAGTGTACAAATTATTACATAGTGCATCCGGTCTCTGGATAATGAAAAAGAATGTACCATATGGTGAATACTGCCACTCTTGTTCATGATACCCAATATTACCGTGTTGTTACAGCCATGCTATTCTGTGCTATCCTTTACACGTATGTAGCACAGCTTAAGCCGAAAATGTGAATAAAATTATATTTGTTGACAGTCAACTACTATTTTCATAATTACATATTTTTATATTCACTTTTCCATGGGTGCTTTTTGGTTTTTCTGATGCACAAGCAGTATCATGTCATGGAGAATAGTGTTTGCAGAAAATCAATGTAGTTTGGTGAAGTTAGGACACCATATTTGAAGTGAATAAATTTGACATGTATTTTGGACCGCTGCACACTTAACTGCTGACAAGTCGACCCAATACAAACCCTAGCCTGTCGCGTCCCTGCAATTCCTGCTTGTACCGCTAGAGGAATACGTACTCGGGGCCATTTTCGTTCTACATCGCAAAACGGAGGGAAAACGGTACCAAATGTACAGTAGAACAAAAATGGCTTCGGGACCGTCTTACAACACGATACAACATGTACTACATGTATTTGTTGGGGGAATGGATTGCTTTATGTATGAAAACAATACAATAGGGTATATCAATACCAAAGCCTTTAATTAAAAGTCCGTTAAAATTATGTCGTTTTATTTCTGATACCTAGGGGGTCTGACTCTGACGTTTTAATTCACTTTGGCCCATACATACTTTTTGTAGACTCTCAATTCAATATTAACTTTACTCACAACGCCCCGGAATCTTTCTTCATAGCTTTCCGATGCACAATTGAAATTGATAGGCAGAAATACCGTAATCAATATTTTTCTTCGGAAAAAGTGGCAATTTTTACACCTCCCCACATCCCTGTCGACGCCACCCATGCGACCCGACCGTCGTGTTCCATCCCCGGCTGACGGAATCAAAGAACACCGCGACTCGTAAACAGGAGAAGGATCGTTCCTCTTCGATTCACAGGTCAAGGTACCTGTACCGACATTAATACAATGAGCTCGAGCCGGGTGCGCCTACTTTACAAGGAGAGGTTTGGTTTTGGCCTCTTTTGGACGTGTTTTTAGGCTTTTTTATCGGGCTTTCTTTCCTTGGTATCTTTTTGGCGTAGGATAAGACACCGGTGCGAAATAGAAAGAACGATAAAAAGGCTTTAAAACACCCCAACAATAAGCCAAAACCCAAACCTCTGCTTGGAGAGTTTGTCTGCCCGCAACTGTGTCCAACTTAAAACGCAGTGGCAGGGTGGTACCAAGGTTATAGTCCTTATTACCTCCATGAAATGTGTCATGGAGGTTATATTTTCAGTTGCGTTTATCTGTCCGTCCGTCTGTCCGTCTGTCCGTCTGTCCGTCCGTCTGTTGGTCAACAAGATAACTCAAGAACGCCTGGATGGATTGGTTTCATACTTGGTGTGTTGGTAGGGTGTGACGAAAACTAGAAATGATTAGATTTTGGTCCCCCTAGTGGCTTCCCTTGGTACTGCAGCGCAACTTCCGGTTTTGATATCTCGCGATCTGGACATGCTAGGGTCATGAAATTTTGGTGGAAGGTAGCTCTCGTGCTTGGGAAGAAGTCATATGAGATTGGGCCCCCTAGCGGCTTGTTCTGGAACTGCAGGGCACTTTCTGGTGAAATGTTTAAAAGCCAATAAGTCCAGACAGGAACAACATATTTTCATTATTTTTGGTGTGTAGGTAGCTGAGAGAGAGATGTACATAATTAAATGCAAATTATGCAAATGAGGACTTTATTTGCATAATTAATGAGGAAATTCTATAATTACAGTGTTTTACATTATACTATGTAACCTATGGCAGGCGGAACTTCAACAGATACTAATTATGCAAATGATGACCTAATTTGCATAATTAATGTGAAAATTCTATGATTTCGTAATGGTGAATGATGAGAATGTCATACTTGGGACATCTGTAAGTTAATCAAAAGTTAACATACATCACGATGCATATATCATGTTAATGCAGAGGTCATTTGAACAATTAAAGAAGAAATTTACATTTACATATCAAGATCATATTTCATGGAGGTATGAGATCTCGGAATTCTAGTTATTATTATTATTATTATTACTTGGGCTGTCCTTTATGTACACGTGAAAAGAATGGGGTACTCAATACCTAGTATGCAGCGTTGCATTGCAATTGCTAAGTTGCTTTGGAAGACAAGAACTCAAGAAAGGACTTATGAATTGACATGTAGGGAGCTGATGGACATAATTTCGAGTAGGCTGTGTATGAGAATTGCACGACGGCATACACAACGAACGTAAATCACACACAACCGAATATAGCCTCCCGAACACAGTACGTCATCAGTGTTCGGGGGTCAAATATGACTCAAATTCAACTCAAATTCGATTCGATCCATACAGAAAGAAAGGCGTGGCCTAAATCTGGTCAGACTGCTCCCAAACTTCAGTCAATCTTGGTGGTGTTCGGGAAATGTTCGGGAATGTGTGACAGGGACATTCGCGACTTTTCCTCAAAAGTTCGGCAGCGTGCGGGAGTAGCCTGACTGGATTTAGTCCACAACTACCTTTCTATACGAATCGAAACGAGTTTGAGTTAAATTGGAGTCAAGTTTTCCTGTACAATACTCATTTACACCTGAGCGAAGTGAGGAAAGTCGTGTAAAGTGCCTGCTAGCTCACAAGGAGCGTGGTTTCAGGTGAATATATCAACAGCAAAGATGTTGATGTTTACTGAGAATTGCTCTTGGCTGGGGAGTCATGAGTATTTAAAGATCTCAGAAGTGTGAAAAACTGACTACAAGAATCAGTTTTGTAAAGCAGCAGTAGAAGTAATCCTACTCTGTGGTTCGGAACGTCGGTCACATACAAAACTTGAAGATACAATGTTCGACTTTTGCCAGTAATGAGCGCCGCACTGCGGGGTAAAGTAGAACAACAACCTCGGGTCGAACGAGCATGTTTGTGCCGATTTGCCCTGTGGATGAGGCTAGCCACCAAGAACAGGCCAGTGAGTTTTCCTGTGTGCGGATGACGTTCAGCACCAAGGTAGGGCTAGGCGCGTTTTTCTGTGTGTGGATGGCGTTCAGCACCAAGGACAGGGTATGTATGCTTTCCTGTGTGTGAATGGCGTTCAGCACCAAGGACAGGGTATGTATGCATTCATGTGTGTGGATGGCGTTCAGAGTCAAGGACAGGGTATGTATGCTTTCCTGTGTTTAGATGCTCGGCGCTAGAGACAGCTAGATCTACCTGTGTTTAGATGATTTTCAGAACCAAAAGCTTGAAACACCTCAAAAACTTCCTTCCCTCTGCTTGCGGGGAATGAATTATCGCGCAAACGAAAGAGTTTACAGACGAAAACGTGTTCATTAATTTCAGCCTTTAGTCATACAGAAGCTTATTCGTAGATGATGTCGGTAACAGAAATAGTGGATTTCTAAGCCCTTTTTTAAAATAAAGCCCCTTTCTTAAACTGAAGTTGTCTTCGTAATTAGATCAGCTTCATATTAATTTGAGAGAGAGGGCTGTTTTAAACACCTGTGTAAAACACGTTTGGTTTAGTCCGTTCAAGATGGCCGTTCTGTCAAGCGACGTGGATGATCTGGGATACTTTTGTGTTACTTTCCGGGGACTTTTTCGAGTTTTTGCCGGTAGAATGTCTTTCTAAAGTGTGCAGCAGGACGTTGGGAAGTTTTCGTGGTGGATTCGTGCCGTTCTCGTGACGTTTTGAGGAGAAAACGGGAAACCATTAGCCTCCACCAGGCCTTCCTACGGGGGTACGGATCGTAGAAGTCGGCAAAAAAGGGGAGAATAATTCTACATGTGCCTGTCTACCGAGGGCGTTACTACTACACACTGAATGAAGGTACGTGCTGCTGACCGATTGTTTGGGGGGGTATTCTCTTATGGCACCACAAGGTACAAACCCCTAGTCTGAAGTCCAAATAGAAACTGTGATATGACAAAAAGGGCTAAAGGCTTCATGCTAAGAAAATGTGATAGTTCCATGAACATCTATTTTGTTTCGAAGCTTGTGCATTACGCCGAAGGGCGGTTATACCGGCTATACAAAAACAGAAGCTGGTGGATTACACAGAAGGGCGGCTATACCGGCTATACAGATACGTACAGAAGCTGGTGTGTTACACTGGGCGGTTATACCGGCTATACAGATACACGTGTACAGAATTCGAAGCTGGTGTGTTACGCTGAGCGGTTATATCGGCTATACAGATACAGGTATAGGTATATCAGAGTTCTACAGAACTATGAATCCAGGCCTGTACAATTGTACGCAGATATGTAAGACTCAGCTAATGTGTTTTGTGCTGGTAGATCGATGAACTCCATCTGTTGTAATTTTCTTTCACTTCAGCCTGTAACTTATAGAATGCTCTCGGTGATGCATTTGTTTGTATCGCCGGTAAACTGCCTTTAGGCATAACACACCAGTTTTGTACAGTAAGTGCAAGCTTCGTAAGACCAGACTGTAAGGTTTGAACCACTCACACCGGGAAGGTCCCCTACACTTCCCGACAAGTGCGGTGGTATGTTAAAAACCCTTGTCCTGCGGGACGTCATATGGGTTGCACATACAGTACGATCTACATAGTGCCCTGTATATGTACGATTTGGGGGTATTTCTCATGCAAAGCATCAAACCGCGGCGAAACGCAACGAATGCGGAAGTAACTATGCTACCGCGGGGCAAAAAAGTCAAGGGTCTGTAACCTGATCAAGACTTCAAATTATTTGAAAATATCCTGCAGACAAGGGTTAAAGATCGCCGATGGCGACGACCTTTATATCCCATCTGGGAGGACGTCCCTAACCGGTTAACCGAAGGTAGGTACTCATTTTCACCTGGGTCGAGGGGGAAAGCTAGTTTCCCAGGGACATAACAGCGGGGATTCGAACCTTGTTTCTAGACCGGAAACAACAGTGCAGTGTCATTCTAAGTACACACAAGAGCAAAATGGCGAAATACCAACTTGTATGTTTGGTATACGTAATGTTATATTTTGGTATATCTCGAGCTGTAAGCACGAACTGAGATTGTCACACGTCCTTAGCCTCTACCAGACTTCAGAGGACTCACCCACGTAATATTCAAGCAGGTCAGATGTGTTAGTGTCTACTAGGATTCTCAGGCGACTGGAATGAGTAGAAATTGGCCAAATAGACAGATAACATACCAGGGGAGATATCAATAATCCGCTAAAGGTGTACAGTTTGCCGCTCCACCAACCCAACCCTGGCATGTTATATCTCTATTCGGCCAATTTGTACTCTTTCCGGGCGCCTGAGAAGCCTTGTATAGGGTAACACATCTGACCTGCTTGAATATTACGTGGGTGAGACCTAGTGTTGACAAGGCACCCACACGTTTCCTGTATAATATATCCGTAGTAGAACCTGCTGTAACACATGTAAGCCATGAAAGCCTGTGTCAGCTGTGCTGTAAAGTCATTGAGTACTGTGCAGACGCTACAATTGATCTTTTCCACGTCGTTGCTAGGACAAAAATCGGTGTGAAATTTGATAACGGCTTGGAGTATTGAGGTCTTGTCAACTCGGGGTCTACAGATAATTCCCGCCCTAACCTGCCAAATATCGGCGGGCGGCATAGCTTTGTGCTCCGGTGTACAGGTAATCTAAATACACACCTGTTGACGTCTGTCGACGCACAGCAGATCTCATTTCGTTAGTTCTAAGTAGACCAAATCTAAATGTAATGTTAGTTTTAAAAGTTCTTGCTTAGGATTCACACAGATTGTATGTCGAAATTCGTGATCATCTCAAATTTGCAACAGGTACTAGTGAGCACAAGATATTTCTAGCCATATTTTTGCATGTACGTATTTGTTATTGGTTGAATATTGATGTAACAGATATCATATTTTTTCTTTTCTTTTGAATTTTTGAAGTTAGAATGAATGGAAAATATTCGTAGATCAAATACGCGATACTTGTCCCGCGTATCTGAATTTTTTATCGCATAGCTGACAGTTTTGTTAATCTTAGTAACATAACGTTCTGTTTATGTTTAGTCTACCACGCTATAATGAGCTTAATTCTAGACTTCCTGCACCGTGTGTGTAGACCGTACTTGTGCTTATTTGTACAATGAATATTTCTTGTTCATATCATTGAAGAATCCAGTTTAGATAAGCTTCATAAAATGTACAGTAGTTTTCGTCAGAGGTATGGGGTAATGTATCCACATATGTTGTTTTTCCAAAAATAGAATAATTGTTTTCCCCATATCATTATTGATATCAATCGCACGCAAATTGCAAAGAAACTGATCTGCGCTGTTCGTCTACAACATGGGTACAAAGTCGGGTAGATTTCCTCTTCATGTCACGAAATGTGTTGTAAGATACACTCCACTGATTTATGATGTTGACGCCTGAAAAACAATGCACGTTGAATGTTGTGCAACGTTGACAACTACTGTTAAAGATATCAGCAATTGTCTAGTCTGGATACCAGACCCACATAGCACGATAGGCCAAGAGTTAGTCAGGGCCAGGGTCTAACTGAGGGGGGCTGTGGTAACATTTCCTTGGAGACATGTTGGCCCTGGTGCTGAGGAGCTGGCCTGTATACTGCCCCTGGCAACAGTCTGGCACCCAGGCTAACGATTGCTTAACGTGTGCCAACGAGCTTATCTTTCGTCGTCGTTTCTTTATTTGTTTATTTATGAACAGGATATGGTTACGGATGGATTGTGATGATTTAATAAGAAAGTAGCCTGTGGGGTGGCAACTGCTGACCGCTAGTACGTATGTGTTTCTTTCCATTTTGCTCGATCTAACAACTCCTTTTGTAATTTTGAACTGTAGGTGCTTGTGTCTTTCTGAGCATTACATTGTCGTGCACATGGGGAGGGGTTGTATGAAATCCTAGCTGCTTCCTGTGGAAGATTAAGAGAAAAGAGTGTATTTTCATGATTTTTATCATCGTTTGTTACATCTGCCATACTGAAACGTACGGCCAATGATTTTGCTGGCAAAAATTCATAACTACAAACCAAACTTTGCTCTTATCTTCACACATATATACTACAACGTTTGTGTTAGCTGTCCAGCACAGGAATTATATCTATCATTTATTATGTTTATTATATCAATAGAACCAGTTGATCCAAATGATAAACAGGACTTGGGTGTAGCATCAAAGGTCACCCGGCAGTGTCTGCCACACTCGTAAGCAGGCTGCGCTATTTATACATTGTAACAGGCTGAACGTACGGTCTGACATTTTGATGACGTCCATGATGTAGGACGTGTACAGAGCGGCTAGGTGTTATTTCAGACACTTCGTGACTGATCTACACTACACGGTCTCTCTATTTCATTCCTCACACAGGTGAGAATTGGTGGTCCAAGTTCTAGCTCTGTGAGGAAGCTGTCTTCTTTTGCTGTGAACACGGTTTGCTGTGTTTCGTCTAGAAAGGTATTGTCCGTAGTTTTCCTTATTGTACGGGGTTGGGGGGGAGGTGGGGTGGAAAACATGTTAATTCATGTCACATGAATGATTTGCATTAATCTTCAAGCAGATCCCTTTCGGTGGCAAAAAGACAGTATCAAATTGGCCAGGCAGTATCCATTACCCAGAGAAGGTCGCCGGCCACCGACGGTTGGTGGGATTAGCGACAAACAAAACGGCCATATATAAGAAGCTAACGATCATTCCCCCACAACCTCTGCTTGAAGAGTAGATTTTCATAGGTCTACCGATAGATTTTGCCTCTCACAGAAGGCCCCACTCTCAAAAACACCGTTCGATAGCTGAAAACTTGTTCCATAGTTTGGGTGATAAGACATACAGTATACATGTACGTGGCGCGGGTTTTACATGGTGGGCTAATTACTGTATTGATCTTTTTGTTATCTCCGCATCGATAGAGCTGGAAAACACATTACAACATGCCGGCAACATAACAGTAACACACCAGCTTTGCAGGCACGTGGCGCGGCGGCAGCTGGCTATATTACACCGAACGACCTGTTGCACCTAACCTTTAATGCAACGATTTGCCAACTGTATTTGGTGGCAACGAGCCTACGATATTTCTAGGAAAATACGAATTTTGGGACCCCTCAATCCTTGGTTGATAAATCTGGTACTTGTTCCTTTCCAGAAACAAGATGTCAGCAATGGACAAAAGTGACCTGGTGTCCCCCCAAGAAAAGGAAACAAAAATGGCCGAAACCGTAGAAGACCGTGGGAACGAGATAACAGACGGCGCCAAAACGGCCGAAACCACGAAAGACTCCGGGAACGAGACATCAGACCAAAAAACCATTTGCGGACATTGTCCTGAAGTAGATAAAGACCTCCTCGTCTCGAAATCATTCTATTTCTTGTTCTTTTCCGCGTACGGGTCTCTTTTTCCTTTACTCGCAGTGTACTTTAAACAGTTAGGCATGAGCGCTACAGAGAGCGGGGTATTAATGGGCATCCGGCCGTTCGTGGAGTTTTGCAGTTGCCTGCTGTGGGGAGTTGTTGCAGACCGTTGGAGAAAGGGCAAAGCTGTGCTGCTGTTTTCTCTAGCCTGCTGGGTCGCCTTCACTTCCTCCATAGCTCTCGTCACACCGAAAGATGTCCCTTGCCTAAATGACACCGATGAAAGCTCTGACTACGAAGATCTTTGGGGTGAAGATTTAACAACATCGCTACCCAATTTAGAGGCTACCACAACCGAAACAGCGGCTACTACGCATAGTTCTAGAGTGAGTAGGGCTGCTCTTCTGGCTCAAAATCCTTTCAAGTTTGCCCACCTGGAGACCGCTTTCTGGACCCTGCTGGTGCTAATAGTTTGCGGAGAATTTTTCAGCGCCCCTGCGATTACCATGGCGGATAGCGCTACTCTGGGGTACCTCGGAAACGAAGTGGACAGATATGGCCACCAGAGGATGTTCGGTTCGCTAGGATGGGGGCTGGCCATGTTCATCATCGGAATCATCCTCGACCACATCGGCCGCCACACCGATTATTTTAACACAGACTGTGACAAACCAGGGGTGTACACAGTGTGCTTCGTGACTTTTGCTGTGCTGATGTGCTGCGCTTTGTTCGTGTCGACCCAGTTTCGTTTCCGCTATCACCAAGACGAAGAAACGATTCCACTAAGCGACTTCACGAAGCACAAGTCAAGCGAAGAAAAGGCCGACAAGATGCGCTGCAATCGTGTACGTCGTGATTCTTTCAAAGAAACACCTGCGACAGAAGCCTTCCCATTCGATTCAGCGGTGATGCCAACGAATTCGAAGGAAGTTTTCGCGATACTGTGTGATGCTCGACATGGATCTGTTCTGTTTGTCGCCTGGGTTTTGGGCTTCGGAAGTGGCCTGGTTTTCACCTTTCTGTTCTGGCATCTCCACGACTTGGGCGGCACCCACATCCTCTTTGGCATCGCCTCGGCTCTCAACCACATCTCCGAGGTCACCGCCTACCTCCTCAGCTATTGGCTGATTTCAAACCTGGGTCACGTGAAGATCCTGTGCCTGGGATTGGCTGGGACGGTGGTCCGGTTCGTGACGTACTCCTTCCTGACCAATCCGTGGCTGGTTCTACCTCTGGAGCTCCTACAAGGTACACAAGTTTATGAATGGACGAATGATTGAATATGTAACGTTATGTGAAATGTGTCTAGCTGATGGTGTTGATCTCCGATCAAATGTTGAATAGCTCAGCTAGAGAAGCAGGGCAGTCAGAAAAGGTTACGATCTTCCACCTCAGCATCAGCTTAAGATCTAGATAATATAGTACTTGAAGTGTCTGTCCTTGGTACTGAAAATGCCTGTCCTTGGTACTGAAAATGCATCCTTGGCACTGAAAATGCCTGTCTTTGGTACTGTACTGAAAAATCACCCTTGGCACTGAAAATGCCTGTCCTTGGTACTAAAAAGTCACCTTTGGTACTGAAAATGCCTGTCCTTTGTACTAAAAAGTCACCTTTGGTACTGAAAATGCCTGTCCTTTGTACTAAAATGTCACCCTTGGTACTGAAATGCCTCCTTGGTACTGAAAATGCCTGTCCTTGGTACTAAAAAGTCACCTTTGGTACTGAAAATGCCTGTCCTTTGTACTAAAAAGTCACCTTTGGTACTGAAATGCCTCCTTGGTACTAAAAAGTCACCTTTGGTACTGAAAATGCCTGTCCTTTGTACTAAAATGTCACCCTTGGTACTGAAAATGCCTGTCCTTGGTACTGAAAAGTCACCCTTGGTACTGAAAATGTCTGTCCTTGATACTGAAAATGCCTGATTGATACTGAACCGTGTCGTTTGCTTTCAAAGTGGCAAGCGGTACCCCTTCATTGAACTTCTTTGTTTGTATACATAGTTGTAGAGGGCCTATATACAAAATTTGCTGTTGTTAGTGTCAATAAAAACTGTATATTGTGCTCCCCAGGCGTGACACACGCGGCCATCTGGGCGGCATGTACGTCGTACATCGGGCAGACCACGCCGCCGGGTCTGCGGGCCTCCGCGCAGGGCATCCTGCAGGGCGTGCACCACGGGCTGGGCCGGGGCTGCGGCTCTGTCATCGGCGGCGTGCTGGTCCACCACTTCGGTAAGTCACTACTTCCGCCCTCTGGCAATACTGGCCTCTACCAGGCTTCAGGGCGGCTGGAAAGAGTACAGAAACTGTACTCCTTTGACAGACCAAATTCTAGAGTGGAAATTGGGCAAATAGACTGAAATAGACTGCCAAAGGAGCACAGTTTGCCGCTACCGAAAGGACCCCTTCTAGTCATGGTGTTCTAGTGTGTTATCTGTCTATTTGGCCAATTTTTTTGACTATTGTATATAGTTTATTGAATTTTTCTACCTAAAACAGGAATGCACTTTCTCAAATTTCAAAGACGTGCATGGCCATGTCAGCTGAATCTGTAACAATAGACGTCCTTCAGTAACGTTAAGTAACACGCAGCAACTCACATATTATCCTTCAAAGGTGCCCCCACATTAACTAATATGCATATCCCGTGCATGCAATCTTTAATAATGTCTGATAAGTTCAAACCCTTATGTTTTTAGGAGCCGATGTGACTTTCTGTGCTTTCGGGACCACGAGTTTCCTGGTGTTGGTGCTGTTCGGTGCCCTGCACTGGTTCATCCTGGGACGGAGAGCTACAGCTAAGGAAAAGGTATCAAAATATTCTACTCGAGACCTAAAGCTTCTTCTTCTGGTTTCTTTTCACTTCATGCAGCTGCAGTATAAGATTCTGGCACGGTAGGGGGGTTCTCTAGTTCTTAGAGTTGTGTCGCTTGATTTTTTTTCTATAATTTGCGCTTTGTTCAAGCAGGGACGTTAAAAAATCTTGATGAAACCTTGATTTTTGGAAACCCGGCTCCTCAATGAGCAGGGGCGCTACTCCCTGGCCGCTACCCTACAGTTACATGTAGGTGGCGTTGAGTACCCATGCTGTCATTCTGTCTTGTCTAGTATCATAACACCAACATCAGTTGAATTCAAAACGTGTTATTCAGTGCTGCCAGGGCCTAGGGGTTTTTCCAGTGCTGCTTGTGTATACTTGCTGTTATTCCAAAACATGATAGTCATTCAGTGTTGCTACAGGTTTTTCCAGTGCTGCTTTTGTTCGTATATTTGCTGTTTTTCCAAAACATGATTTGGAATGGGCCACATTTTATAGTGTCTGTAACTTCTGTCTCCAACAGGACCCAATGCCTGCCAAATACATGTTGAGCATCGCTACGATGACGTCACCTGTGACGCAACTGGTGCATCCTCAACTGGGCAATGACGTTGTCATTTACTGAAACCTGGTCCTCTTATTATCTAACTTAAAAAGCTCGCGCAAATTTAAAGGGACGGTCGTACGGGAGTTTTAAGAAAAAGCGGTTTTAAAATTGTGATCTACTACAGAACAAGTTACCATGGTGACAGCCGTGTGGTACAGGTCATTGACCTTATTTGTTTGGAGAAGAAAGGAAGGTAAACACAATAAGATAAAACAACAACTTATTTGACATATTTGCAAAGATCCTGCAATGTCTTATATTCATCATCATGGCAGTTGCCAACATCCAGTTCAGTATCAAAGATAGCTCACTACAATCACAGTGAGATATTGTATCTAATAATGGTACTAAAATGTGTTTCCTTGATATAACCCAAAGCTTCACCCAACAGAATCTTACAATGAAGTGTAATGTTGTTCCGTTTGAGTCTATACTATAAGTCATGTTTATATATGTTCATATGTATAACTAGTAAGGTACCCAATCACCAAATTCCAAATTATTACTGCAATAATAAATTATAATTTTCTTAAGTACAATTCTTGGGTATTAATGGAAAATAATTAGAAAAAAAAGTTACTTTACATGTATCTAGATTAATCTTGATAAAATGTTATGCCTAAAGATGGTTTACCGGTTAAGTGAAACAAACGAAACAAAAATGCAGAAACTATTAGATAAAACACTCTGCACTCCGACTTGAACAATTGAATCTAGCAATATGCAGTCAAGACAAATAGTATCTAAGAGATGGCTTCTATAATGATATTTCCGTTTGGTAATATCTCAGAAACACTGCCTTTTCTTCCTGAATAAGTCTAGTATATACAGAAATACTGAAAGTTTTAGGTTGCATTGCTAACCTGTATAAGTGACTTATAAACATTGCATATAATTTAAATCAGCTAATAATCATATTAAGTAACTTTGACAATGTTAATAATCTATCTGAAATTGTTAATGGTATAAAAATACAGTGAAGTGATGATGATGTGTTGTGAAGTTAACTTGCCTCACGTGTGTTTATGTCATAGCCATTTGTAATCACCAAAATTTGTTTCATAAAACCATTCAAGGATGGACTACAAGACTAATTCTACATAAAAGATCAAGTAATCATACAGAGAGGAGGGGTACATGTAATTTTCAGTCTTAAGTTTGGCATATCACCAATCTACTTTTGTGGCAGGTCAAAATAAAGGAGTAGGAACAAGACTAACTTGTACAAGTCATTTTGCCAAGTGTG
The DNA here is from genome assembly GCF_001625305.1 of Branchiostoma belcheri. Lineage (NCBI taxonomy): Eukaryota > Metazoa > Chordata > Leptocardii > Amphioxiformes > Branchiostomatidae > Branchiostoma > Branchiostoma belcheri. The sequence continues at coordinate 1,873,774 of NW_017803910.1, read as the reverse complement.
TAATACTATAAATAAAATGAAGTTTTTCCCTTGTTTCGCACTGGATCGGTACTATGAAATGTCTATGGCACCACATGGTGATTCCACCTTGAAGCTCAATGTTATCTTGTTCTGAATACATGACAAAGAAACTAGATACATGTACACGTATAATTAAACTAATATAAACATCTTTGGCATTCAACACAGCAACAGGAAATTAACTAAAGTTACATGTACTTGCTTTCTGTTGTATTCTAAACCATTTGTTCATGAAAGTGAACTTATTCCGTTCAGTTACAAAATTTACACTAATTGCACTGATTGATCTACTTATTGTTCTCATAATCATAACCTTATTTGCTGACCAATTATTGTTATGAAAACCTATATTAGCTTAAGCTGTTATGCATTTGCAGCATAGATTATTATCAATTCATATATACAACAAAAATGCTTAAGAAAATTATGGAAACAATGATCTCTTGGATAGCAACATTCGAAACTAACAATATGTTGAATACTGTATAAATGTATGGCATTAATACTACAACTGTATATGAAGTGAACTATATAATTGCATAGTACTGTATACAGAACATATGATGTTGTATGTACTTACCAATAGTAAGATGCACTAGTTGACCATAAACAAAGTTATGTCTGGAAGTTAATTAAATAAGCCTGAGCAGAAAAAGATGTTTGTGTAAGAAATACATTCAATAGAAATGTATGTAACTTCATATTCTACTTTTCAAAACTGAAACTGTCTATGATTAATGTTAACTTATATCCCTGAACCTTTTGTTTATGCTTAGACATTAAGTAGCTTTCTAAAAATACCTAAATGTAAAGCATGAAGCACCAGAAAGGCAAAATTCCTTCAACTTCCATACTTGGGGACCATCTGATTCAGTTTCAGACTTTGAGTGTTTTCTTTTGATGTAAAGAGTCCAGAATGATCATCAAATCTTTGTTTATGCACAAAATACAAGCATTTCTAGATGATTGAAAAAAAACACAATAATAAACTTTTGCTATCATGGAAATGCTCTAGGAAGCCTTGTACATAAGGAAATATTTCAAATAAAAGTCAGAGCTATATTATCAAGGAAAACACTGCAATACAACCTACATTTGTACACAAAATTTCCTCTCTCATCAGTACATCAGTATTTCATCTTTGAATTGATTTGAAATACCCTTAGTGTAGCTAGAAAATTACCATGGCATTGATTCCTGTTAACCTAATTTTCATAAAGGTGTATGAAGTTACGCACAGTAGACCTGCATCACAGACTTAAGTACGTTATCTAAATATATGTATAACGTTATGTATACACTCATATACTGAATATAGAAACACACTCAAATATACATGTACTGTATACAGAATGTCTGGTCCTAGTCCAGCATCACAGGCCACTAAGACTTACTCCTATCTTTAACCAAATCTAACACTTACACTTCAACATTCACACGTATGACATGTATTAGAACATACAAAATCCTACTAGCAAATATACACACTCCCTTATCATCATCGAGTTGGAAAAGTTGTCAGCTTTTACAGGCACTTTCTTGACATACAATGGGCAGCTGGACTGGGTCCTCTCATACTAGGACGTCGAGCTGGTCGTCTTTGCGCTTACACACTGGCATTTTCCCGTTCAGACCGGTCTCCACAAACTCTACCTGGATTCCCTTTCCGTTGAACTGCGCACTGAACCTACAACAAACATACAAGAAATTCTCATTAGACACTTACAGATATGAAATTCAAACATCATATTCAAAACTTTTTTGCAAGACCTGAATTGCAAACATTCTACATGCTTTAAATTCAGATTTTCAAAAGCAAATTTCAAACAACTGAAGCTTGATCAGAAATTATTCATTCCTGCAGAGGAAAAGAGCTTGGTACAACATAGAATGTTCCACCACAAGCTATCATCTGGGACTGTGTTCTTACCAGAAACGCGCCACATACATGTACATGTATACAACGAGTAGCAGAATCTATGAGGAATATGTCTGATTGAAATGTAAGCAGTTGAGATACATTACAGGTTATTACCGGCATTGTTAACTATTGTGTGAAAGAAAACCCCAATATCCTAGGGAAAGAGCAGGACTGGTATTCTGACAGGTACTACATGTACGTACGTGTTGGATATTCTGACGGGTACTACATGTACGTACGTGTTGGATATTCTGACGGGCACTACATGTACGTACGTGTTGGATATTCTGACAGGTACTAGTGCGCCCTTGGCACGCTCGGCTTGGTCCCTCAGTTTGCTCACAATCTCCACCAGATGCTCGCTGTGGAAGACAAAATCCCCCTTCCTGCTCGCCTCCTCTCCCGTCTGGTTAATGTGGATCACAAACAGGTTGTCCATGAACGGACTCACGGAGATTCCCGCAATCTGGAAGAAATGCACGGCAGTCCACATAACTTTCCAAAATCAGGGATACAAACTTTGGCTTTGCCACATTTGGAATTGTGTTTTTGACACAAAAATATCATCTACATGTACATTGGCTAGTACATAATTATTTAACAAGCAGCACTCTAGTCAGAAGCTCTGAGGAAAGTGTCTGATATGCATGGAAACATAGTGTTTATGCTCATATATGATTGTGGTTTAGCCATATATGATGGTTTAGCAAAATAAATCAAGAACCTATGGATGGCTTGTCATAAAATTTGGTAAGTAGGTAGGTCTAGGTGATTAGATTTTCGAGCCCCTGGCAGCTTTCCTTAGTACTACATTGTACAGCAGAACTTTGGTACTGCAGCAGAACGATTTTGACATCTCTTGTTCTGGATAAGCTAAGGTCGTGGTTCTTCAGTGGCAGAAAGCCCCAGTATCAGACTGCAAGCACATCTAACCCTCAGAACACAGGCCAACTATAAACAATAAACCAGAGACAGAGAGAGAGAGATACATGTGAATGTTCTACACTACACTACTACATTTCCTAAAGTGAACTCATCTGCTCACCTCTGTAATGGGCAGTCTGTACTTGATAGCCAGGGTTTTCTGGTTCACAATCAGCATGGAGGCATCACAGATCACCATCAGCCGCAGACTGTCCTTGGCGTTAGAGCGGTTGATTTTGTACACGATGTCCGAGAAGTGGACCTCGTGTTCTCCCGTTGACTCCGTCATTCGGCGCCAGTTCACGTTCTGTCGCAGCTGGACATAGTCTCCCTTGAAGGGTCTTGGAACTCTGTAAACATAAACAATGATGTGCTTTAAAGAAGATATGAAATATAACATTTCCTGAAAATAGTTATATGTTGTACTAGGTATTATTCAATGAACAAAGATGTTTGGACAAAAAATACACTCTTCTGATGTTAGGGAACTGAAATCTTGCAAATCATCCTTTCAGTTCTTGATTATACAATGTATTAGTGTCAAGTAGAGTAGAGTACAATCATGGCACAGTGTAAATCAGCTACAGAATGAAGTATTCAGGTGGCAAGATGGTCATGTGGTTGACTCAGAATCTGAAGGTTCTGGGTTCTAATTCCTGTCAGGCCCCGATGTTGTTTCCTTGGGAAAGGCAATATAAGTATTTACACCTATTCAGAGCATGTAGGGATGGATTCCAGGCTAGTGTTAACACCTAAAAAGGTGTTTAAAGTTAAAACTTTTGGTCCAACACAAAAAATTCTCTTACCTAGAGCTTTCGACCAGTCACTCTGGTCTTCCTCAGTAGACTGACCCAGTAAAGCTTGTCACATGGCTTCTTTGAACATGTAAGTACCAACACAGCTGAACTTTCATGATACCTAAAAAGGCAGTTTACCGGTTCTGTGAAACAAACAGACTCACGTCTCAGGATAGAGAGTTTTCCTGCCCCTGAAGATCTCACTGGCGCTGAGTTTCTCCCTCATGATGCGCCGTGTTTCCTCATCCAACATCTCACGGTACTTCCGACACTGCAAGAAACAAAAAACAACTTCTTAAAGACATACATGCAGGTTTGGCATCTTCTTTATAAACTGCCAGACATTCAGCAGTAAAATTCTTTTTTTTTTCTACACTCTGCAACCATTTTCTAGCCTCTACCAGGCTTCAGAAGCGACTGGAAAGAGTAGGATTTGGCCAAAAAGACAGATAACATGCCAGTGGAGTTACATGTAGTCTACTAAAGTACATTTTCAAGTAGTAGCAGCAAACTGTACTCCTTTAGTGGACCAACTCCTTGGCAACACTTTCAAACCAGACTCTTTGCAGTAAAAATTCTTTTTCCACACACATGTATTACAACCATTTTCAGCTGCCTTCATCCGGTGCTGAGGACTTTGAGACACTTGAATTCTTTACAGTCACCTCCTTTTGGCTAGGAAATGAAGTATTGCATCAAATAATGATTCAATTAAACAATTAACAAAATGAGAAACGAACAATGAATGATAACAAACTTAACTGCACAACAACATTATGTAGCTGTTACAGTTACTGTATGTGGTCCTTTTCCATGCATGGACTGTACCATCCTTTGGACTGTACCATCATGAAAGGGGTGTACATTAAGGATCACACACACACACACGGCAGCATTTTTCACCAAGGGTGTCAAAGCAACAGACACCAACGTGCCTCTAAGGCCTACCCGCCACGTGTGGTATATCCTCCAGAGCTGCAGGCTGGCCTCTCGGCACGATTTGGGCCCGATGGGCCAGTTTCGACTGGTCAGGGGTGGGTAGAAGGATGGAATGATCTGTGCTTGTGGTGAGCGGGACACAGGCAGACAGGAAAAACAAAAAGACAGACAGGAGAGAGGAAACAGGGAGAAGTAAGGGTCAGGAATTGTGATGATGCAATAGGGAGCAGGTCTAACATCTGTGTCCATAATATCACCAGGGTCCATAATATCTTCACCTTGAGAAATAGTGTGCTTAAAGATAATTTTACTGCAACACACCCTAGGTATGTACATTTAATGTGTGAAGGAGTGCATACCAAAAGTATGTTGCAGTAAAAAGCACACTGATCTTTAAGCACACTGTTTCTCAAGGTGGCGATATTATGGACCCTGGTGATATTATGGACACAGATGTTACATATAACTTAGTTTGAGATGTTCAAGATGTTAACAGGGAAGTGCCAGTAGCCTTGGTGCCATCCTCTCTGTCTTGTTCAATCTATAGGTGGTGGTTAGCCAGCAGGCCAACAGCAGAGCATTCGGCTCAACACCAAGAGGTCCTGGGTTCGAATCCTGCCAGTGTCACCAATCTTGTGCCTTTTTTACATGACTTTCCTCACTTCGCTCAGGTGAAAATGAGTATGCCAGATCTATCATTATGATCACGGGAAAACCAACCAAACCAATGGTAACTACAGAGGATGGCACTCGGGCTACATTGCCAGTGAACAGACACATAATGTATGATAATCAGTATACATGGATAGACTGATCTGGGTCTGAACTGTTGTGAGATGGTAAGAAAGGGATCTGGACATGGAAGGTAGAGGGCATTGGTTCTGACATACTGGTACTGGGCCACAACACGTATAGGCAATTACATGTAGATCTAAGACTTACTTACTGGGTACAATGTACATGTAAAAGACAAATTCGCCTGTTTGTCATTGGTTATACCATTATATACAGACTGTCCAATCATGTATTTAACTGTATATTCATATTGAAAATGTTGATGCATGTCTGTTGTGTGAAGTAGCATGTGTGTTAGTGTGAGTGTGTTTGTGTGTGTTTGGAGAGTGTTCAGCACCAAGGACAGGCATGATAGTGTGTGTGGATATTGTTCAGCACCAAGGACAGGAATATTAGTGTGTGTGTGCATGTGTGTGTGTGTGTGCGTGCGCGTGTGTGGAGAGTGTTCAGCACCAAGGACAGACATGTTAGTGTGTGTGTGTGAGTGTGCGTGAGTGTGTATGTGTGAGTAGATGTGTGTGTGTACATGTATTGTGTTTTGTGAGTTGCCTTACCCTCCAGCCATGGTAGATCTTCCTGAGGTGTTTGCTGGTGGTGTGACAGATGAGGGGGGACCTCGGCCACTCGTGACTCAGCAGTGACCGCGGCAGGGTGGCCAGTCTGGAATGCAGGAACAGCAGGTACTTTCTCCTCTGCAAAACAACACAGAAACAACACAATGTATTATTGTATCATTAGCATTCAGAAGGTTGTTTTTGAAACATGAATACATGCAACAACTTCATTTAATGTTCAATAATGAATAAATATTACATTAAAGTGCAGGTACTTTCTCCTCTGCAACACAAAAACAGAAAACTTTTAGAGACACCAGACTTCACCACCTTACCCATCCTGCTTTGTAGTTTAAACCTTTCAGTCCCACAGAAAAAAGAGGAGCACTACATAAAGATGTATGGCAATGCTGCATGGTGTACATTGGGAACAATAGCTGGATAACACACACACACACAGACATACATGTACACACACATACATGTACACACACACATACATGTACACACACACATACATGTACACACACATACATGTACACACACACATACATGTACATGTATATTTGCAGGTTTTCTCCATTACTTACCACACAGTTTCTCAGGAAGCTGACAATCTTCGGGGCTGCATTGGCACGGAAACGCTTCCGGTACTCCTTACGCACCTACATTGTATCAAAGGCATTGGAATCATCAATTAACATTCCTTGACCCCATTAACATCAACCTATCAATTATTGCTTTTGAATAAAATATACCATAGAAGACCGATAAGAAAAAACCATTAGAATAGTTTTTCTACAATAATCTATTGACATCATTTACCAAAAGAAACCCTTTCCTCTCTCCTCAATACTGTACTTATTGCACAACATTGTATCAAACGATCATGATAAGAGTAACTGTTGCTATAGCAGCATATATCTGTCTGTTATGAAGCCACCAAAAACACCATCACCATAGGACAACAACACATTGAAGGGTAAAATAAAACATGGGTAGGGTTAAGGACATGATCAACCAAGGAGGCTCTATCCACCAAAAACTGACGTATAGAACCTGCTAGGATCAACACAGCACTGGACAAAACATGGGGGATACTGTCCCAAAACTCAACTTTTGGGACAGTATCCTCAACAAAATATTAAAACATGTACCATACAAGACACAAAAATACAAATAAACAGTAACATAAACAACTGTACAGCTAAAACGTGATTGGACAAAATTATAGTTGACAATTATAACTGTGATTAAATGTGATTAGACACATATACAGTGATGGTCTGAAGGCAAAGATCAGGTTATTTCCCATCAAAATTCAGATTCTTCTTTGTTTACATCTACATGTACATGTATGTAAGCCTATGCATGGTACTTCTTATTTTCCTTGGCTGATGGTGACATTCCTCTGCTATGTACATTTGAGGCTGAACCACAGTCTCCAACCCTCAAATAATGGGACTGAATGTACATGTAGGACTAGTAAACATGATTACATGTATATCAGATTCTATGTTCTGATGTGTGAATTCTTATGACATCTTTTATCAATGTCACGAGCAACTGTTAAGACTGTGTACTAAGCATGCCAATTGTTTTGAGCAATGGGAAACAACCTTTTTCAAGGCCTTCAGAAATCAACAGACATCGTAGACATGATGTCATAATGATTATATTTTACTGATGATCGTGATCTGTGATGAGAACATGCATATTGGACACAATTAGTACAAGGACGTGTGGTGATGACACAGACAAGGAAGACACCAAGCCCCTTCACCAAGTCTGCATGCAAGATATTATGTCAGTGGTGTGAAGACTTTAAAGAATGTGATTATTAATAATTAGAACAAATGAACAAAAATAAAAGGAAACTGCATGTTCAGTATAATTTGACAACATATTTTGACAAAAAACTGACTGTAAAAACTGTCAGGCCTTTCAAGTAGCATCCACTAACTTCTTGTCAGTGAAAAGAGGTGGATGTTACTTGAAACAGTTTTCAAAATCTATCCAGTTTCTTGAGTAACAGTTTTCTTGTGTATCTCATTATCTGGATGTCTAACCTTCATCGACCTAACTTTTGACTAACTCTCCATTCCAATCACATTGTGCTGTCCCTTCAAAAGAGCTTGCTTAATTGCTAGATTTTGCACTTGGTTACTTTACAACTTATAAAACTTGTATGTCGGCACAGATAGGTTTCAGGAATGAAAAAGGCATTAGTACAGAGCAGGTGCCCTAAGCCCACTTACTTTCCACCCAATGTAGTAAGCACGAATGACATTGGCAGCCCAAACACAGCGTTTCTCATGCCTAAGCTGCCTGCACAGCTTCCTGGCCTGTTAGGAGAGAGAGTTGAGTGGCAGAGAAAACAAGCCCACACCAGCCTGGTGGAAACCAACCTCTGTGTTCTTAGAACGGTCAAAAAGTGCACCATTATAATTTGTGCTTTCTATACGTGTATTCAGCCTTTAAGCCATTGTTTAATCTCGCAGTTAATTGGAAAAGTGTGTCTAGCAAAGGACAGGTGTAGAGTATCACAAGATCATTCATTCATTTCTGACTATTGAACAAACATTACAGCTGCAGCTGCTTTCATAGTGATAAAAATGAAAACTTATTGAATGCTTGCCTTTACTTCTGAGCAAAGCCACAACATGTCAATTCACATGGACAGTGCAGATTATACTTACATGTACATAGAATGTTGTATGATTATGCATGACATGTAACTTGTTATATTTATTGGAACATGCATGAAACCAAGGAGATCTGAACAGTCTGTGTATCAAGAGCATTTTGGCAGAATGTACTGCACCTGTGCGAAACATTTTTTTTACCATTTTCGTTGGATGTTTGGTCAACTTTGCATCAGAATTTTGCCTGTTACAAACAATATATTTTCCAGCACAGCATTTGAAAACTAAAAATGGATGCCAACTTTAAATACATGAATACAACAGTTACCTTTAATGAGACATTCTGCCAAAGTGCTATGCACAATACATCACAGGTTTCACACAAGCGCAGTACATTCTGCCAACGTGCTGTCTCATGCAAGGCACATCCAGAAACAAGACAACAATCGTGCATATGCTCCTTTCATTACCAGTGATGCCTTTTCACAAATTCACAATACCACGTGCCGACACCACAACACCAGAACATTAATGACGGGACGGCGCTTCATGCAAAAAGCTTGCCGATCCTCCCGCGCACTTACTTGCCAACCCAAGTAGTATTTGCGAATGATTCCGACGGACCAAATGCATAGTTTCTCATACTTCATCTGCTTGTACAGCTGGCGTGCCTGTGGGGAGAGAATCCTGGGGTGGTTACGGCCGTGGCAAAGTTGGCAAGAGTTTGGCAGTCAGTCAACGGTGGTTAAAGGGGTACTCAACAGTTGAAGCAAGTGTTTTGGCCTTTCAAACAGTTAGTGTTATAACCAACAAGAAATAAACAACACCACTGCTTCATCCAGGGCAATTCTGGGTGAAAAGGGTATTACATGTATCTGGGCTGAAAATCATGTCACTGAAAAACAGAACTTCTTCACAAGAGGATGCAGAAAACTGAAAATGTAACTTAAAGTTTAACCAAACACAAGGCACATTTGTAGCAAATTGAATATTAAAAGTATCAATTGTAATGAGTCAAAACATTTCAATGCTGGATACCACCAGAAAAGGTAGAGGGTTGTACCTGTGTAACATACAACTCACATACCCCTCATGAAATGGTACAGCTTGTCTAATGGTTAATCAAAGGGTTACATTAAGTTTATCAAACTAAAGGGGTCTGGTCATTTAGGAGACCTTTGAAAGTTCCACATGCCATAGTCATTATAACTCGGAGTAAAACAAACAAGAACTAAAACATAATGCCATGCTGATATCACTGTCAAGACCAGAAGAAAATAGAAAATCAACCTCTAGCCTGTGACGTCCAACTTTAGGGAACCTGTTTCTAGTCTTGTGGATTTGTATGTGATGAAGGGGGAAGGAGAAAGTCAATCTATGTCAAGAGTATACTCTATTTGAAAAGCATTTTGTATTGAAGTTCCTGTTTTTCTAGCCCTTCTTCTGACAAGACATATCATAACACTACACACTAGAAGCCTTAGGACAACTTCTGTTTCCTAAATAGATTTTTTCAGCTATCTACTAGCATTGTACATTTAGTGTCAACCTTCAATTATTAGATACTACTGTATCTTTACTTAGTACTGACTTTGAAAAGGTAACTGAGATAATACAAATCTACACTAAATGGCTTAGAAATAAATAGATAAATGTCGAATAATCAAGTAAATACAAAATATTTTCTTGTAGTAAGCTTGAAAATGTGAATAATAAGTCACCTTCCATCCTCGGAAGAATGCAGCAATGGTGATGGCAGAACTTCTCTGCAGCTGGTACGACTTTCTTTGCTGAAAATAAAGGTGAGACAATAAATTTCAATTGCAGAATACACAGTCATGTGATCGTGAATATACATATGATCATGATATACAATATTCAAAGAACTAAATGTGTACTATCTTCAATATCACACAGTTAGACATATTGGGTACAAGTATATTGTACATATGGTAGAAAGAATGGCACTGTCCTTGGTACTGAAATACAGTGAACGCTGTTCGTAGTACTGTTCATTTAACCACTTAGTGATTGATACATTATAAGAGGACCACCAACGCTATAAAAGAGTGGCACTGTCCTTGGTGCTGAAATGCCCTTTAATGCTGCAAGTTTACACTGTATGAACTGCTGAATTCTACATGTATATGTACAGCAATATCTGGCAAATATGATAAGTGAGGGATACACAAGAGAAGCACGGACCCCGTAAAAAGAGTGTCACTGTCCTTGGTGTTGAAATGTCGTTTAATGCTGCAAGTGTGTACTGTATGTAACACTGTAATACTGTAGAACTATTCACCATACTGAATTCTATATGTACAGCAAATCTGATAAGTGATGGATACAAAAGAGACACTACAAGTCACCTGGATGGCAGCCTGGCAAACCCCCATCTTGGTGGTTTGGTTTGCCCTTAAAAATAGCCCCAAGCTAGTTGGGCAGCCTTGGTTTTATTTTCAGCCTAAACAAATGAATAAAAAAGACATAAGAGCACCACGGACCCTGTATCCTCTGAACTGTGCTGAGATGAGGATCTGACTGGCTCTCATGGCCTGGTACAGCTTCCACTGCCGCCAGCCACGGAACACTTTCTGGATCAGGATAGCCAGGTCCTCCATCTTGTCTCTTCTTCTCTCCTCAAGGTCAAACAGCTGCAGGAAGACAAGATTTAACTCAAGGTCAAACAAATAACTACAGGAATCAAACTCGGGACCTCTTTATCTTGTGTATGCCTAGCCATTCGACACCTTTTTTAACAAACTAACCAAATTAACTGGTAAACTGTGCATTACATGTATCATAATCATTATTGAAATCTGAAAACAAAACTTTAACCTGTGTGCTGAAATTACTGTAACAATCCCCTTACTGTTCTTGGGTTGCGGATGAAGAGTTTTGTCCTCCCTTTAGCGTACTCTGCAGGTTTGACCCGGAGGTGTGTCAGGAGTGTCTGCAGTCCCTCCTTGGGGTGACCGCGCCAGTTGGGCCACGTGGTGGGACACAGCATCTTGTACCGCTGCAGGCACTGGTCGTACGGCTGCCGGTACGCGTAACCTGCACGCCGCACTCTCACATTCTCCATCAAACTAAGGAGGAAAAATACCAGTCATCAAATAGTCATTGTTCTAAAATTCACCTTTCTCTGATTCCAAATGTATGTCATATCATTGACTGTAGTACATGTCAACAGGCAACACTTTGTATGAGAAATATTTTATCCGTGGACTGACAGTAGAATACAAACTTTCAATGTGGACAAATTACTCTGCAGAGAAGTGATCACATTCTTCATCAAACTAGGGGGGAAAGAAAGACAGGATGTAGTATTACATGTAGCTTGTTGATGAGCTACTCTTCCAATGGTTGTGACAGAGATGACAGATGCTATACACAGTATTTACAGGGGTTCATTGCACCAAGGAAATTCTCCTTAGCTAGCTTGTACAATGAACAGTGGATCACAGCCTAACATCCATAAGGACTGGACTCTTTACAGTAGTGTGCATGCCTCCTAACCAATTGGTCCAGGGTCACTGTCTACACACACCCTTAAAAAAATACCCCTCAATAAACAGTCGTCTTAAAATGTATGTCAAATCATTCACTATATGTTTTGTTAACAGAAAGAATGAGAGAACATAGTACAGCCAAACTTGAGATTTGGCACCTACCCGAGATATCTGACCTGATGCCTGACCACTGAGTCATCAAACATGTTTGGGCTCTTCACATCATTGGGCTGGATAAACATAAGAACATTATGAAAGTTGTTTGGCTTAACAGCAGAGTGTTCGGCTCAGAACCTAGAGGTCCTGGGATTGAATCATGCCATGTAATTTCTACCACATCATCATTACAGTAAGGTTTCCAAAAGTTACTAGAACTAAATTAAATTCTTCCCAATATTCCCACATTGATATCCTTGTACTTTTCTCCAGTCATTTATAACAAAAAAATCACTGTACATGTATGTCATACATAGAAACATTTTGATTGGTTGAGAGAGAATCACATGATCATGTGATTGACAGCCAGTACCTTGATACACCTGATGTAGTTGGGGTTCTTAGCCAGAAGGTTCTTCATCAGTTCTGCTACGGAGTTCTTGAACTGTGTGCCTGCAGTGGGGGGTCTCTTCTTCGTCTGTCTTCTCGGGTTGCCTGGATGTAGAAATGAAACTTGATGTTACAACAAGAAAGGGATGGATGGACAACATAAGGGAGGACTTCCACCACCTAAACCTTCATAACATCAACCCACAGGATAGAGGCAAATGGCGGGCTGCCATCAAGCCTCAGCATCAGAGTGCAAACACGTCTAACCCTTGGAAGACGGGAAACAACAGATGATAAACTGGATGGTGAGTGAGTGAGTTACAACTTGATTATTTACATCTGAGGGTAACTCTTTCACTATCTGTATCTGTATAGCCAGTGCAACCACCCTTTGGCTTAAGATCATTGAAAAGATTGCCATATGGCCCATTAAGAAAATGTAAGAAATAAGATGTTCTCACCATCTGGGAAGAGCTTCTTGACCAGTTGATGGTCACATCCGAACATGGTCTGGGACAGGCCACGGAACAGGAGGTCATTGTTCTTATCCAGGAAACCCTGGACACTGTATGTTACCTGCACAGTTATGGGACAGAAAACACATGGTATTAATAATACTATTAGCTACAATAACTCAAAACACCCCTGTGACAGAACAACATACTGTTTGCCTTCACATAGCCTAGCCTACCAAACTACTGATCTGTTTATTCTTACTTAAACACATCTGTACATGTACATGGTGACCAGCCCCTCCAACCTTACTGCTACATAATATAGCACTACAGGATGACTGCTAAAGCACCAGCTTCCATGGTGACAGCCATCCAGTCCAGGTGATTGACCTTATGTGTTTGACAAGAAAAAATACACCCAAAACAGTATCTTTTCTTCAATTCTGCAAAGGTAAAGATAATTTACATAATAAAATAATATAGCAAAATTCCCACTCACACTTCCAGCATAGTGTCTGAGTCTGAAGCAGTCATACGGGAGGGTTTTGTCCGACCTGCAGCTCTTCTTCTTCCTGCTCTCGTAGTGCTCGTGCCTGATGCACACTTCGTTCAGCTTGTTCAGGAAACTCTGGTCCGACGCGTTCCCACCAATAAGGCACTCCTCATCCAGGATAGCCAGGATCCCTGTGTTTTTCTGGAGAGGTACAACCATATATGTTTCTCTTGTATTTCGAACCATGCTTATCCAGAGCCATGCTTGGACATGGTTCTAGAGCATTAAAATTGTCCTGTCCTTCGTGCTGAATGTCATACAAGCACATTCCAGATCACCTAGGACTGTCCTTGATACTGAACATCATACAAGAGCATTCAGACTCTCCTGGCCTTGGTGCTGAACTCTGTACAAGAACATCCGAACTCCCCTAGGCCTGTCCTTGGTGCTGAACACCATATACATGGACCAATTCTACATGTTAACCACTTCCACTTTTTGAAGAGTGTAAGTTATAACTACAAACCTGTAAGCAAGATAAGCCAGAATTAGACATAATGATAGTTTTCACAAGTACCTTTTCTATGAGTTGGCAGATGATAGAGTTGTTGAAGTAATCAATGTGTGTCCACTCAATACCCTGAAAGACACAAAATGTACATGTATTTTGAAGAAAATTAGAAATGGCAGAAATGAAGGAACACACAAACAGCCACACAAACACACAGTTAGGAAACCGAAAAACAATACTTAACTCCTTTGGGTATGTAAGAATCAAAAGTTCGTTACCTAAATTTTGTATTACTCAGAATGTGTTACTACATAATATACATCAGCATATCACCATAGTCCATAATATCGCCACCTTGAGAAAAAGTGTCCTTAAAGATATTTTTACTGCAACATACCCTAGGTATGTACATTTGATGTGTGAAGGAGTGCATACCAAAAGTATGTTGCAGTACAAATATCTTAAAGCACACTATTTCTCAAGGTGGCGATATTATGGACCCTGGTGATATTATGGACACGGATTTTACATGTATGCCTTCAGCTATGATGTACTACTTTAAATACTTTTCATTAGATATTTAGACTTTCTCTGACTCTGCTTGTCTGTGAAGAGACTTACCTCCTGTACATACTCATCCTGCTCCTCCTTCAGGGTCAGTTCTATGAAGATCTGTTGCAGCTTCTCATTGCAGTAGTTGATGACAAACTGCTCAAAATTGTTGTCCTGGAATGTGTACAGAAAAAAACCAGTTCAGCTTGCATTGAAACATTCATAAATAATGACATAACATTAACCTACAGTGAAAAAAGGATAGTCAACATTTTCCAAACAGGCATCCATTTCATTTCTAGTTTCATTTCTGATAACTCATTCATTTTATACTGTAACGTGTTAGAAAAGTTGGATGAATTTTTAAAAATGTGTCCCCCTCTTACATTAGTAATTTATTACACTGGACTTGTGTAATGAATCAGCTTAATTACACTTTTCAACCATTATTATATATAGTAGCTATATAGATGTTTTGGTAATTATTGACAACTTGTTTTAAGGGTGTTGTTAGATTCCCATAACCTTTAATTTGTTGTCACGATTAGATTACCTTACAAACAGTGCAACATTCAAAAATTGGTCATTATTCTAATGTACAATATTTTTATTGCATGTGAAATACATGCACCTTACACCCAAGTTTCACCAATGTCTGCAAGATTATGTCACCGTATTATATTATGTCACCAGGCATGCAAGACTAAAAATTTGCTACATTGTCAAAGAATCATAGATTCATTCTTTTGAAAATTTGATACAGTGAGCAAATCATAACCATACTTAAACCAAAATAGGACTTCAGTTTCAGACAGTCTTAGTAATTAAAGATACACACCAATGATTTTTCATCATTTTATTTTTTTCCTGAATTAAAAAAAAATTGGAGACCATGCAAAATGGATGCCATGCATTCTCATAGCTCACCCGTGTCTATATCTATTTCAATCTACATTCAATCACTGATCGGCCAAAATTAGCGCAACACTAAAACAGCAAAACGATACCTTCTGTAAATTGTCAATGGCATCAACGAATACCCAGCAGAAAAAGAAGAAAGAAAAGTGCAAGTTAAGAATAAAAGCCTTATTAAGAAAGTTGTAAAGTTCTTATATAAAACATTAAAAAATAGACACAGTCACTACAAATATTTGGACACAGTTTATGCAGCTAGAGATTGAAAGATGAAGAAAGATTAGCTAGCATTAACAATTCTTAAAACATGCAGGTAGAAAGAAATTAATGCAGTTTTTTTTACTAATATCTTACATTTTCCATAGCTTACTTTGTCAACTATTGAATAAAATACAGCGGTACATTATAACAGCATCTTGAAACTTCAGAAATAAACTTCTCATGCAATTACTTTCAATGAACACTGGCAAGCTGAAAAATAAATACAGCCATGCTGTGTAGTGATTGCAACTATCACAGCAAAATTATGTCATCATAAATTCCATCAAGCTGGAAGCTTATCACTTTGTTTGCATTTTGAACTTCAGGCCACAATATTCATATCCTTTTTTTCAAGGATGAAATATGAATTAAAAATTAAAGATTATGCTTCATTCATGGCCATTCATGATCAATATTGAAACATACCTCAAAGACTTCAAACCCATAGATGTCCAGAACTCCCATGACTTTTTTCTTCCCTCTTGAGCGAACCTGAAATTAAAGTAATTTATTTTCATGAATGAGAAAAATGAGTAGGACTGTTCTCAATCCATTATATAATCTTCATATTCACAGAAAATAAAAAAAAAGTCAAATCCAGCTAGTGTCACATCAAAACATTAAAGGTCGTACAGTATATTTGCATATTTAAGGATGACATCCCATCTGTAGTTTTCATCTACATGTATGTTGTGACAGGAAAGATATCGTCTGCAACAAGCAAAATTCAGATGCAATGTTGACGAAACATCCAACAATAAAAACTGTGCAAACTTCGGGTTTTACAAAGGTGCTTTGTACACTATGTACATGTACACTATGTATGCCATACCATGTGTCTACCAGGAACAGTACATGTACATTTACCTTGATGCTGTCATTGATCCTGCCCACCAGCCAGGAGAAGAGCCTGGAGTACATGGCCTTACACAGGGCGTCTCTGGCATACACAGCCTGGGGGGAGTATAATCATGGTCATTATATCAGACAAATAACAAATATTATGATTATGATAATTATCCCTCTTCCTCTGTTCATAGTACTAGTACTTCCCAGTCCTGATGCTATTCTATGTCACTGATTGCCAAATCTTGCATCCAATAGTCCCTAAACAGTACCCTTTTAGAAATGTCATTAATGTTATTCAAATGTTGCTTAATACATTGAAATTATGGCTGGCCTAGCTCAGCCAAAGACTGTCTGTTCTACTGGAACCAAAATAACGCACTGATGAAAAGTATACCATGATTTTTAATGTAAAGCTGGGTAAGATAGAGACTATGCTTGTGACTACATGAAAGTCCACCTCACCTGTCCAGAGCTGAGAGTGGACACCACCCTCTCGGCCAGACCAGTGATACAGATGTCCATGGTACGGTTAGTCAGTGCCTGCTTCAACTGCTCAGGGTCACACTGGATCATCTTACAGACTTCCTCAATCGCTGGAAAACAGACAAACACCTTTAGGGGCATACCCTTATAAGAATGTAATTGGAAAACTTAAGGATACGAGTTTACAAGGTGATGAGCTATGCTCTGTCACACACAACAGGAACTTGTGGAGGCAGTATAGTGTGTCACCTCACTGAGGATAAACTGAACTGAACTTGGAGCATGCCCCCAGCTTATTTCAGATCTCAATTCTCTGCTGCACACCCTCCTGTCTTATGTGACCGTCTCTTTCAGAAAATAATTCTGAAGGAAAATATCTGTATGGGAACTATAGACCTCCATTTATCTATAATAATATCTACAACTGAGCTTTTTTTCAGACATTTTCAGACAAGTCTTAGATATATTATATTACAACAAACAACCTGTTACACTTAACCTTTGCACATCCATCTGCAGGGCACTGTTTGAAGCTATGATTATAAGTAAACTCACTGTGTTCATTGGTCAGATTGCAGGCCTCTGTGCCATTGAAAGAGATGAAAGACTCAAACTCGGTGTTGCCCAGTTTGAGTACCGCCGCCACCACCTCGAACACCTGGGTGATCTCTGTTTCTGTGAACCCTATGACTCTCATGGCATTCTGTAGGATAGAGAGGAAGACACAATGATGGGTGTGTGAAATGTGTTCAAGTTCAGGACATTTATTCAAGAAGTTTCAAGATTTCTCTATCAACATCCCTTTATGAGTCAGATTTTCATTTTATGTTCTCTGCAGTAAAGTCAAGTCTTCATTTACATGAAAATTGGTAATTCATTGCAAATCTGTGGCATTGCTTGCCAGAAATACAACATAGACAAGACAGTACAGAAAATACACAATTATATTAATTTGATTGCAATAAAAAATCTGTGGACCTTTGAACATTCCCGGACCTACAAACAGTCGGCCAAATATCAGTAAATATTAAGATCATTCAAAGATTCATACAGAATTGTTTGTAATATTAACAGAAACATTCCTTTCTTTGTACGTGGAACAGGATTTAGTAACAGTACAGGTAGCCTGGGTACCAGACCCCTGCGCAGCACAATACACAATGCTGCCTTCAGCTGGGGGAAGCCACATGCTACAATCTCAGAGTTGGCACCCAGGGTCTAATTTTTCTCTCACAAGCACGATAATTTGAAGAAGGGTGCCAACTTTGAGACCATGGCATGGCAGCCGGTAATAGAGATCTTGTCGATGGGATCAGTAAAAAGAAATGTTGTGAAATTCTTTATTCTAAGCACTGGCACCCAGGCTACAGTACAGGCCACCCACGTGTACAATGTACACTACACCACAGGTATGGAACTTGCCAACATTCTCCAACTTCTATTAAACAAACACAGATATCAGCCAGTATGCCCACTATGTGTCTGTTATTGGGGGCAGGGTCAGATGTGATCCATGTTAAGCTGTGCGTGCCAGGCTGTAATGGGTAAACCATCTGCTTCTGAGAGAGAATGTTAAACACATTATAGAGATCATCATTTCAGACATAACAGAACAGGTCAGAGGCTGTACAGGTCACATTTCAGTTGATGTTTGAATGGTGAATTCTGCAATATCAGTAAATCTGGATTATGCTTCATTATTCTATGACCTGCCTTGTATATTTTTACATTTTTTTTTTGTTTTTGTAAAATTGTTTATTGTACTGTTGTTTTGTGTGTGGGGGGGGGCAACTTGTAAAAGTGCGTACCCAACTATTTTGCCCTTCTTTTCACATTTCACAAAGATTATCATTGGTATAATAATCATGATAAACAGCAAATTGTATATTATCTGGCTTAAACTAGAAGATGCTCAGAATGCTCTGTCCAAAAAATATCGCTTTTTCTATACCTACTAAAACCCCACACTGACCTCCGTTACTTGGAAGTGGGCTGCATCGTCGATAGTGTCGACGGCCACACAGTGACTCTGGTTCAGGTAACCGTACTTCTCACACGTGCTGGACAGGCGCAGCTTATCTGGGGAACAATTCACAACTCTCACGGTCAACCATTACTGAGCAATGTATAACATTCAAGTCATGTGGTATAAATATTAGTAAGCCAGTGCTGCATATATTTAAAAGGAAATAAAGTCAAACCTGCATAATATAGCACGTCGGCAGAACGTACTGCGCCTGCGCAGAACCCTGTATTTTCACGTTTTTTGGTGGATTTTTGGTCAATGTTGCATCAGAATTTTGCCTGTTGCAGAAGATATCTTTTCCCACACAACGTATCGAAACTACAGACGGAATGGTAACCTTATATGCGCGAATACAACCTTATATGAGACGCTCTACCGAAGTGCTATGTACAATACATTACGAGTTTCACGCAGGTGCAGTACGTTCTGCCGCCGTGATGCATAATATATCTTTCTAGATAAAACCGACAAAAAAACATTTTAGACATTAATGCATGATGACTTACTTAGTAGACTTTGTGGTGCTCCTTGTAACAACTGGTAGAAAATGTGGAAGTTTCTCTCTCCTTCTGTTTGCCTAACTACACGAGACTGAAAAAAAGAAAAAAACTGTTCGTATAACTGTATGGACTCTGAAGAAATGTGCATTTAGTTGTGAAATAACATGGAAAGATGACATTTCAAGAAGGGCTGATAATAACAAAGTAATTCAAACTTACCTTTTCTAACAAATCTGCAAAGGAAAGGAAAAACACTTTTTTTAGAAAATGACTATTCCTTATGAGAAACAGGAATTGAGCATAAAATGTAAGGAAAATTGTGTAACAGACTCTTTAGACGATAGAATATCGAGGTAAATATCATACTATTATAAGAACTTACAGTTTGTAATGACACCACCTATGGGGTCTCCCTTGAAATCAAATTCTATATCCATGTACTTTCCCTAAGGAAAAAATATGAAAATAGTTAGAATTTTAGAATTATACACAATGTAGAGATTCAGAACTTCAGCAAATGGGGACTTGAAAAAAAAACTTCAAATACTTACAAATCTGGAAGAGTTGTCATTCCTGAGGGTTTTTGCATTCCCAAAAGCTAAAAGGAAAGACAACAACATTAACAGTACGGGACTAGGGGGATACAAGCTCAGCCACGTTTGGGATTGCATTCTCGCCGCAAAAGCGCCACCTACTTTGGCGTTAAATAGCGGCGAGTTGCAGAACTCCAGTCAGAAGCTCTGAGGAGGTGTCTGATAGACATCGAAACGTAAGCAGGTGAGAACCTTACTGGTTGTGTTAGAAGAAAATACCATACCCTAACAACATTAACAGTTTTCATATGCATATTCATGAGTGGACAAGGTTGTGCAGCAAGATTGACAAACAATGTAAAGAACCAAAGGACTGAGAATTCAGCTGGACTCATATTTCAGCACCAAGGACATACATTGTACAATATCATGTAGAAAACTTTACTGATAAATTCTTAAAGACAGTTAATGTATAAATCTGGAACCTGGCTTACTTTTCTTCCACCCATCCATAACAAATTCCAAGATTTGCCCCTTCTATTGTATACTGGATAGTGTCCGAACCCACATGTCCAAGAACGTACATTTGTAGATTTGCCCCAGGCACAGTTGTGGATATCAGTGGGCTATCCAGAACCATGCCTGGATGAAGCACAGTTCTGGATACATATACAACACCTTCTCCTATCTTCAGTCAAACAAGGACTTACCTTCCAACACCGGGTTAGACTGCAGTAACTGTTCCTTCACTCTGTCCACCTCCTCTCCCTTCCCACACACTGCAGCTACATACTGCATCACT
This sequence comes from Branchiostoma belcheri, assembly GCF_001625305.1. Taxonomy (NCBI): domain Eukaryota; kingdom Metazoa; phylum Chordata; class Leptocardii; order Amphioxiformes; family Branchiostomatidae; genus Branchiostoma; species Branchiostoma belcheri. The sequence continues at coordinate 1,852,740 of NW_017803910.1, read as the reverse complement.
ATCTTACTCGCCTCTGTTCAAAACATATGCAAGGACAAAGATGTCATTTCTTGATACATTTAATATGTACATTTCTTTACTAGTGCATGGACATGTAACATCAGTTTTCATAATCCTTCTGAATACCTAAACCTTCAAACTATCAAAAAAATACAGTTTGTGTCTTAATTTCTGTAATTCCCAACATGCACATATTTCAGCTTTGCCACATCTATCTAAAAGATACTTCTTTTGCCTGTGGGACTGGAGTGGTTGCAAAGCAGCATGGGAAAGGAGGCGAAGTCTGCCGTGTCCGACCTGTTTTCCCCGCCCCGCTCTCGCCCGTGATGATGACACACTGGTCCCTGTTCCTGTCTCTCATGGACCTGTAGGCATCGTCTGCTATGGCATATCTACAAACAAAACATAACAATTAATATATCAGCTGTACTATATTACAGGTGTCAGTATCCTAAGCTACAAACATTAAACTACAATGCTTATTCCATTGACTTTAGAATTTATTTGCTTCACAAAGAATACTAGTCTATATAATATATAATTTCTATACTTCAGCACAGTTTCCTAAGTGCTTAGCTACATAATTATAGGCCTGGCAATTCTGCCTGAATAGGTTCTTTTGTAGCTTATCCGACAAAGAATAGCAGTATGGTTAAACTCAGCATTCTTGCCAAAACAAATCAAGATCCGTATCATGTTTTATCGTTCCATGCAGACCAATCAAACAAAACCACTAGACTAGGTTCTAAGATGTACTTACATGTGTGGTGGCAGTTCGTACAAGTTCCTGCCCCGGTAGGTCTGAATAGTGCTGGGACTGAACAGGGGAACCTTCTTGTAAGGGTTGACTGACACCACCACCTGGCCAATGTATGTCTGAAGGGAAGACAAGTACCAGAAATCCAGTAAAAATCTAAGTAAGAAGTTTATCTGTTAACAGAAGTTGTACTCCAGGGTAGATCAATGACGGGTTGACTTAGTACTACACATTGTACATGTACATGCATGTGTCACAGATACCGCACTCCTCTTTATTATATAACAAAGAGATAACCCCAGTTAACACTTGAATGAAGTAGTTAACATATCCAGAACTGTTCCCATCTCGTTTTATGCCTGAATGAGTCTAAGGGTTAGAATCAAGTATCTTGACAGTTCCACGAAATGTACATTTGCCCCAGGCATGTGATAGGAATATCCCAATGAAGGGATAAAGAGTTAAAGCATGCCTCTATATATCACTGTAGTGCTCTTTCTGTATACTGTAATTCACTTTATGTTCTCTGTAGCAAAAGTTCACGGTCTGAGAAAAATGGACATGTTCACGGAACTATATCCACGGTCGAGACAGGTACAGGAAAGAGAAAGTCCAGGGATTATTTGTTAACTGTAATGATAAGTTCATGGAACAGAAGTGACAGTGAAAACAGTGAACATAACAGTACAGTGAAGAAATCAGGAATTACAGACTCACATAGATGTCTTCAGCGTAGAACCTCCTCTTCAGGTTGTTGATGCAGGCCTCCTCTGTGAGTGGATCCAGCAGTACCATGTCCCCCACCCCCACCATACTCTCCAGGATGTTACTGGTGTGGCCGTTCATGAACAGGGCCTGCTGGATCCGCCGCTGCTTCCCCCCACCACCGTTCATCTTGGATAACTGCCGCTGCGCCTGTCTGTAGTCTGCAATCGTGTACCCTGCATGGGAGAGAAAACAGATTGACCCAATGAAAAATCTTCATTCTAAATTAATAACATATGCATTTTTAAACTTTTTATTGCCTGAGCCAAATCGTGGCCTAATGGATCATTGATTTGATACAGCCTGTCAATAGTCTGCAATTGTGTAGCCTGGAAGAGAAAACGGACAATCATTCATAGTTCAATAAAATATCGTTTTCAGGACTAGAAATCCCACCTGTATATGCAGCTTAGTGCATGTACAATTTTTCAGCTGTGCAGGTGTTTCTCAAGTCTACCTGCTACCTTATTTCCAATGCTACCTTTCTAAACTAGCCAAATGGCCTGGTTACCATCATGACTCGGTGCATGTACGTCGATGAAGGTTAGATGTCCAGATCATGAGATACACAAGAAAACTCATTACAAGAAACTGTGGATAGATTTGAAGACTGTGAAACATATATGTCAGAAGTACATGTAGTTCACTGCTTTTCGTCAGTAAATAACAGAATCTGTACATAGTTGAACAGGACCTGGTATTTATCCATATACACTGCTATTATGAGTCATCATATGAGCACATATTACCGGTAGGGCTAATCCATTGAAATTCATTTTAGGGGTAAGAACTGCATTTTTCCACAATTCTATAACATTTAATGATATGAATCTTTATGCAAAAATATGAACACTTGGTAGAAATCCAGAAAGCCAGCAAGACAGAAACTTACAGTCCTATATCTATTACCTATATGAAGTTAAGCATGCTTTTAGAATATGGATTGTGAGGTTTAGACAATATGCCGAAGTGCTATGCACAGTACATTACGGGTTTCACATACTAGGCATACATTGTACGTTCTCCTGACTTGCCTGTAATAAATAAGGGCTGTATATATATATGCTTTGTTTCTTGCAACAGACCGTATAATTAAAAACTAACCTGAATGATTTTCCTGGGAATGGATGATATATCATGAGCAGACTGATGTCACGTTTACACCATCGCTCAGTCCTGACTCATTCTACTTACATGTAAATACTGATTGGACAAGAGCCTCATTTGCATATCCCCGAGCTCCATACCCTCACTGGGGGTTCCCTCATGAATATTTAATCACCTCATACATGTACACTATACACAGGAGCAGGTGTAATGGTGCAGGTACATGTAATTGTATCTAACTGTTGATGATAATAGAAAGACCTGTTTTAAACATGCCTCCTGGCATGAACAAAATGACTTCATAACTATTCATTGCCCTATTAGGATAAGTACCACTGCCTAATACATGGCCAAGAAAACAATAAAACAAAAGCTAAAAAAACAAGCTAAAACATGTACACATGTATATTCAATTTTTGATGATTGACTTTATGGATAAGAGCAGGAAGTATTAAGATCACAAAGGTCCACAAAGATTCATATATTTTTTTCAACATGAAACTTTGAAAGAGACACAGAATCAAAAACTAGGACATAGGACATGCCACCATTGTTTCTGGGTTTAACAGATCAGTTAAAGTTTGTCTGTTATAACATGTTTCAAGAAGAGGGTCAAAAGAAGCATAATATAAGTTGAAGCTCCTTGGTTATAGGTATATATAAAACATACTGGTAGCATAGTTTCCCTATTACTAACTTACCGCATTTAGCCCCAGTGGCGCATGAATATGCAATCAACTTCATTGCCATTGTCATGTACATGTAAGCAGACACCAGCTTATAGTTATACATCAATGACTAGAATATCATCCATTGTTCAAATTCTCTACTCACCAGGGTCAGGTTCAAATGGAGAGGACTGTTTGATAACTGTGGTTACAACGTCTGGTTTGGAATCTGGGTGAGATTTCTGTTCGCCACATCCAATACGCGATTTCTGTTGGACAGTTGAACTTTCCTTACGAATCCCAACTCTAATGCTTGTCCTGCCTGACTCAGACACAGACAGACTGCCAGAATTTCCCTTTCGTAGACTCTGGTGCCCTGGAATAAACCCTTTGTCAACCTCTCTGTCATATATCTTGCAGCCTGTTCTTGATTGACCCCTTCTAGTACCGTCTGGCGTTTTATTCACATTGCTGAGGTTTGACCGATGGATCTTTTGTGCCGACGGACAGTAATTTGAGTTCTTGTCTATTGAGTTGGCCTGTACACGGTGATCCCTTGTATTGCTGTTGTTAGATCCTGTATTGTGTGGTTTTTGATGCTGGATTTGAGGAGGCTGTTCTATCTCTGCTGATCTTCTATTGAAGAGCTCTATGCAGGCTTTGACAGAAGTGCTTCTTGTACTGATTTCATTCAGCGAACCGTCAGCTTTGACATCTACTGCCTCAGTTCTACTGCTGGCTGTACAACTGTTATTTATAGAAGGTTTATATATGCTGCAGTCATTCCCAGTGGAATATCTCTCTGTAGTCTTCACTTTTGATGATAGTCTGTCCCTCTGCTGTGGCCCTCTATCTGCAGGTTTCCATTGAAGGTTATAGTTACTGTCCACATCTAGATCTATTGGCACGTGATGTAGGTCCTTTGATCGTAGTGCAGTACTAGTGACGTCTTCTTCACCATTTCTCTTGAAGGTTGTGACTCCGTTCACACGAGGCAGTGGCTCGTCCCAGCTCCTCGAATCAGAAGTTAATCCATTGGAGGTGTCAGTCTTGTCTGAAACACTGTCTGTGTAGGCTACATCCGAGATGGGGACACAACTCCAGCACCCGGCCTGGCTTTTTTTACCAAACACGTTCTTGTTGGCAGCCTCCAACCATGTATTACACTCCACCCAGATCCCTTCTGCCTTTGTCCACAGGTTGACTTCGGACTGGGACGCGCTGATAGCGACGTTACTTTGTTCCCAAATCCCCTTATGACGTGCTAATTCCCCCTCCGGCACAGCCATGACCTCACCAGCCACAGTAAAGTGGGGAGGCTGAGAATTACCATCACATCAGCACCTGATCACCCCATTACTCAGCCCTCATTTACATCTCATTTGCATAATATCAACACAAAGGGGGATCCGTTTAGCGTGGAAAATTCTAGCCCCATGTGAAGTAGTTATGACAGCGGCTCAATCATGTTATTGTATGACTTTTGGAGGGATAAATTTGTTTGTGCAGGAAAGCTGTGAGGAAAGACGACCCAGTACAGGGGGCGTGCTGTCTCCCCCAGAAGAGGGATGGAATGTTCCGTGTCTGGGTGCAGGGTGATATTCTGGTCAGCGAGGGTGTCAAATTACACGTACATCATATCTGTCTGCCGCGGTGAACCCATCGTTAGTGTCGTTGCAAGAGCCACGTGGCTCTCTGGCATCACTGTTAATTGCTCACAAATGAAATTTAAGATCACAATGACTGTAATATTTGTAAAAACATCAGAGAATCAGCAAACCTAACCACCAGCTTAAAAAACCCTGCTTGGATACATTTTTTGCTATATCCGTTTTACATATTCAAGGTGACAAGGTCATGTGATTTATATGTACTGTATATCGTTAATTTACAACGTCTTCTTAAATCATTTGGATTTGCATAATTCATGCATTGCTAACTCAACACCTTTCTCGTGGTGAAAGAAAATTGACCTTGGAAAGAGAAGGAGATTCTCGTGACCTTTGAAAATTTAGAACACATCGTGAACTTGAACTTCCTTGACCTTTCCATAGAGGTCAGCCCCGGTCCCAGCAGGGAAGGTTCAACAGAAGTGACCCGACCAAATATATCACACTGTATATAACGGGCAGGTATGCTGATGTGGGGATACGGGGCAAAAAGTCATCATCCGACAGCTCAGCTCTACGCAAATCACTGAAATTTCTTGTTCCTACAGTCTTGTAGGCTGACAGTTAACTTTCTTATATTCACTTTTCTCTACCTTCTGGAAATAAGTCATTGATGTACACAAGAATTTGGGAACGTTAAGCTCATAGTGCCATGAAAAATTTAGAGCTTTTGTAAAGATTCTTTTTCGTTTAGTTATAATTAGCATAATCTATTTTGATTTATGGTTCTCAACTCAACTCAAATTACATATATTTTATATGGGAAAGTCTCATCCTTTGGCTTAGGTTTCATTTCAAAATTTTATCAATGGGTACGTAGTTAAGAACAAGGGTTGCTAATGTTAGTGGTTGCCAAAATAGTGCCGAAGTTTTCTCCAACCACGTGTGTGTTTTGGGGTGGACCGAGAATGTCCTTTCAATATAGAATTCAGTCAGTATGGCCTTTTGACATAAACAACCACGTGTACTATGTACGAAAACACCTATTCATATAACTTACTATATGTGATACCCTAGGAAATGGACTACAACTATGTTTTATTGCCATTCCAAACTAATTTCCAAGAATAAGGCTTGGCCAGGAGTCGGGTTACAACCGTGTCACTGATGTCAAATTCAACAGGGTAATAGGGCCTGGGTCAGGGTTCAAGAGGGCCCTAAAATAAGGCTTGAAAAGGCTACATGAGTCTGATGGACTGACATCGTCCTGTGTACAGTATTCTCTCCAATTTACAAGTTTAAAGATGGAACTTCTTGATCTGCAATTCATGCAAGGGGTATAATGCTTTTAAGAAATAGAAGAATCTGACAGTGATAGGGCAATGGAAAGGAGGGAGGATAACAGTAGAGAATGGACCAGCATGACATTAGAAGTGAAATGAAACAGGAAAAGGGTGGAGAGAACTGGTTTTCAGGTCAACTATGGTGCCCCAACGGTCAAATAGTTAGACTAAGGGATACAGACAGAATCTATATCATAATAATAGTAAGCATGTATTACATATCAGATAAAAGAAACTGAAAATCTGCCCAAATGTTGATCCCAATCCTTCCATAGCTTTGCTGAAATACAGTGCGAGGTGCACAGGGTGAAGAGGATAAGGGATAAGGGATGTGGACCAGCTGTTGGTCATCTGTCTTCTGACATGTTAGCACTGTCTCCACCATGTCTAGCCATGCTCTGAAATTACACTATCCAGGAACAGGCCATAAAAGTACTCAGACAGCTGATTTGTCGATAACGATTTGAAGAAAATGAATGTAGTCTAGCATGAAAAATATGAATGTATAACTTCTAGCATCCTTGCTGCCTCTGCTGTTTCACAACTTCTCTTAATTAACACAAAATATATACAAAGCCAAACCAAAACCATCATTGCCTTGGGGTACATGTTGCTGAAGTGTAAGAATTTGGAGGAAAAAATAGGTAAAATATATAATTCTGAAAAACAAAACAATTTTACTTTTATGATGACATTCAACCCATGAGATAATAAATAATTGTACAGTGACTAGGTGACTTTTTTTGTTAGAAAAAGAACAATCATAATATCACAGACTCGTTCATTTATGCCTATCATGTATGCCTACAATATGCCATCTGATGACACATTTGCACCAAACCACAAACAATATTGCAAGGAGCAAACATCCTATATTTACAGACCTGGGTCAGAGGGTCAGCAGTGTGGTTATCTTACAAGTGCCAACACTGTCCACAGTTCACATAGCAGGAACCAAAGTTCCAGTCTGTTACAGAGTTCTGAAATTCTACATCAATGTTGCTAAATGTGCGGAGCTATTCTTTGAATTTAAATCATTTTGTCTTCTTGACACTGTGTTTATTTATAATACCAGATAAATTTCCCATCAAATGCCAATATATAATTGATATACAATCTACAATGTAATATAATAAAAAAAGTCAATGCAAATGAGCTTATGCCAAGTAATTTTGAGAAATGCATACTACTGCTTACGAAATTTGTTACAAAATATGTTCACATGATGATAGAACACTAACAATAATTTTGTTTTGCCCACTTTGCTGCAAATGTAAGATTACAGAATGCATTACAGATTGACACATCTATACATTCATTTTATTACATTGTCATGTACAACTAGTAAGAATTCTGTTTAATGCATTAGAGATGTTGAAAGAATAGGAAATTTAAAATGAAGAAATTGTCCTGATTTGTCCATTATTTCTCAGTCCCACTAGCTTTTCTGGACTACATTGAACGGACATTAGCTATAGAATGATAGAGAACTATATAGCCTCTGACATTGAGCCAACTTGAATAGTGCTTGTAAATTATGTAATGCTGACATCTGAAACCCGCCTTTGGTCCTAAAATACATACTCAGAGACTTTGAATTACAACGTGCCACATGAACCGCTGACTCCACATACAACGCGCTTATAGTAAAGAAAATAAAAAGATCAAACCCAGAACAACTGAATACACAAACAGATTACCTTACAAAATCCACACACAGCTTCAGAAGATCTAGATATAAGACACACATTACCTGGGAAGGACATTGGCATTCGGAAGTCCATAGCTCCCTCATAGAATGTAAACTCAATACTTGTGGCCACTAAATACTCTGTCGTCTAGACATGGCCCAGCGCTTTCTATTTACGGCTGTGACTGGTTTTAGGGGAACCAATGGTATGCCAGCCATGTTGCAAGTACACGGGAGGATGCGCCTTTGTCATTACTGGTGTTTGAACGTTGCCCAGTTGGTCAACAATATTCTGGGGTGTTTGTGGCTCTCTAAACACAAACAAGCTAGAAGATGCACTCTTAGTCTTAGAGGTGCTCTGATTCTGATTCTCTGCATACAAGACAATATGCCTTTATTGGGTATTTTTTCTTAAATTGGGATGTGCCATTACAAGTAACTTGTGAAAGTTTTCAAAAAACTTCTGGTACTATTGTAGAGACTTTTGGAAAATCAGTGTAACTATCGCGACATATGGGTGTAACTCATTGTTTAAAAGTTGCTTGAAGTACCCACAAAATACATGTATGTATACACATACAACTTACACTTGTAAGGTATGTACATACTTTGACTTCCTGGTACTATATGTACTAGTAAGTAGTAATTATGTTTAAGCTAAAATTTTAACTGCATCAGATTCTTTAGAATTTTATTCCCAGTATTGTCTTAAGCTAAATTATACAAAAGCAAGTACGTACTAAACAAAATTTTTAATGTAGCTCAGAACTTTTATCAACTTACAAAAGTAAATCTGCCAGTCCCCAGCCAAGAATTATACTTAATCTCCAGTGGGAAAAAGCGATTTAGACCTTACTGCAATTGTACTACTAGTGGGCCAGAATAGAGAATACCACAAAAACCCCGGGCCCACCTGGAAACATGCATGGGCTTAAATGATCACACCCCCCCCCTTTTCTGGCCCCAACTCCTGGTCTGTTTTGGCAGACAATATTGCAGATACACCCCCTAGCAGAACTTGAACAGACTGTCTACTTACTAATAGTCTAATAGTAATACACAAGGACATTGTAAAAGTAGGTAAAACAGTAATCTTCAACCGAGGTGAAGCATCATGCTTTTAGTTTTACAAGTACATGATCTATGGCTACTTTAAGTGCAATGTGGCTTTGCCACTTTTGCCACATTTTGTAGTAACAGCTAAAAATTGTTTTAAAATTCTAGTTTTATCTGCAATTCACAGAATAGAGAAAAAAAGGGGTTAATGACCTACAAAAGATCCAGATATTGAATCTGTCAGGCACGTCCACCACTTACCTTAAGTCTAAATCCAAACGATGTAAGATCCCCTCAGATCCCAGATGGAATGGTGGGAATGTTCCTGAGTGGTGTGGAATTCAGGCTGTTCAGATACTTCAGTCTGGAAATGCGGAAGTCAGACTCTAAACTGCTTCCCTTGATAATTAAGAACTTGGGGAAAGATGGAAACAACATTTGATAATTATTCAATGGCAAAAAAAAACAATTCCTTAATTCCTTTGGTATTATTTTACACTGTCAAACTTGTAAATGTGTTTATACACAATAAAAATGTTACTTAAGCAACGGGACATAGATTTTTAAAACTGCCAGCTTTTCATAGTTTTCAAAATCTATCAAGTTGCTTGAGTAACCGTTTTCTTGAGTATCTCATTACCTGGATGTCTAACCTTCATCGCTGTAACGTTACAGATATTTATATTTCTTAACGTCTCTTTCTGAAATTCAGTCAATTTATGATTATAAAATCATATTGATGTAATAGAACTGATAGAAGCAATAACATACTTTGGTTATAGATCTATTTTGGTTTTGATGGCCAACATTTAATCCGAACGTTAAAAAATGGTACTAAAAAAGTGACGTTAACTTACTCTGTTTCAACATTCAAAACTTTATGACCCGATTATCCAACCTTTCGCAGGAGAAAGCTTATACCACTTCCTAAAGACAGAATACCTGCATATCTACATGTGTACACTACAAACCACACACCGTAATGTTGTAAAAGACTGCCTAACTGATTTTGCATTGTTCGCATTTTTCACACCCTTTTTTTTTCATGCATCAAAGACCTCACCTGCGTAACCAACAAAGTTCCCACGATCAAAGTTGTTAAACGCACAAACCTTAACCCAAACTTGCGATCTCGGGAGAAGCAGGCATCTAGGAGTTGTTGTGCGGTTCTTGTCGGTTGGAAAAGTGAAGAATGTTCGTGATTTGGGGGGAAACTTTGGTCCAAACACGGAAATAGGTGTGCCCCGTGGGTGCCATGTTGTATGACGTCACGGGGTCAGAGGTCATATAGGTGGAGCATGAATTCAAGCAGATGTTGGGAGAGAAAAATGTAACGTTTTCCGCCTACGAAGTTTTTGTGACCTACGCCCCTCAGCAACAGAGGGCTGCATGACTTTTTTCCCTCCAGAATTATATCTTGGAAGAAAGACCGTCGCTAAGTAGCTAAATGAAAGACTGCACCACTTCGAAAGGCCTATAAAAAGCATTGTGACGTTACATACTATAACAGTTACTAGTAAATACAATTAAACACTTGAAATAAAGTACATTTTTGTACTGAAATTAGCCGGAGCTAAATATCAGCTAATAAGAGAAACGTTTTATCAGAGGGAAAATATTTTTCGATTTCAACAACTTGATGAGGTAAGTGACCTTGCCCAGACGGCTGTTACCATGGTAACTGGTGTCCGATTACATTATGTAGCAAGTGGCAGAGTTGAAAAAGAGGAATACGAAGCTGGTAATAAGAATTAAAACACAGAACACAATGTACCAAACAAGTCTTTGTTCTTAGGAGGTTTAATAGATGCATAAAGACTGACATATTGATAGATATAGGATGTACACTGATATAAATTGATTTATTTTTTATAAAAAGAACCAAGCACGATTGTCGAATAACCCTCTTAGATGCATCATATACGATATAGTGACATGTTAAAGTGAAAAATACCCTACAGTTAGTATAACATTAAACGTAAATCAAGGGAGCTATATCCGTGAATGTGCTTGAATCATCCATTACATTATATAATACACTATGCCGTTCAGAGATTGTTCTGAAGCTAGTTTTAAAAATCAATAATCGTGTATTAAAAATTATATAACAAACATATAAGTATATAAGGAAATTCTAAAACTTTGGAAAAGCAGACGCTACATCGTAAAAGAACGTTGAACATGATGGAAAAAAAATATTCTAATCCCATACGGAACTGTAGCTATGTACCAGTAGATGCCATACTTTGTACTTTGTACATTGCAATTGTTGTGCAATAAGGTTAGCCTGGGTGCTATCCGTCTTGTAACGGGGCTCCTTGCACTCGCTACCCCGAAAAAATGGGATAGCGAGCGCAATGAGCCGCGTTACAAAATAGATGGCACCCAGGTTACAGATTTTAGACAGTTACAATTGATTACAATGCTGTGTCGTCGGAGAGGTCATCACGTGCGCTGTCGTCCGTCTTTTCACCAGCGTTCTCTTCCTCCTGATAGGCGCTGTTCTGATGCGCCTCGCCGTGCTTCTCAATATCAGACAGGTAGACCGACCTCGGCTTTCTCTTACTGAAATTATGATGATAATAATAATAATGTAATTCTTTACTGCATCTTTCTGCCCAGATGGATTAATGCACATATGGCCACATGTATGTGGTCTTATAAGGATGTAAAGTATAAAGCATGGAACACTAATATGGTTCACTATAACTCTAAATACTAAAAGTCTATTGTTAAATTGCTACACTATAACGCTGAATACTAAATGTCTATTATCAAAACACTGTATTAATCTAAGTACCGAATAAAAAACAGAGATTGAACTTTTTCGTCAAACTTGCAAACCAGTGATTGTCAATAAAGAACTTTGCTATTAAACCAAACTTACGTCCCAAAATTCTCCGCCTCCTCTGTTGTCTCGGGTAGGTCAGCACCCATCGTCTCGGGCAAGAACAAGGCGATAGCTCCGGCCAGAACGGCACATCCGCCGAAGATAGCGAACGGGAGAGGCAGCCACAGCTGCTTGGAGTAGACCACGAACGGCGAGACCACGCCGCCGATACGCGCCCACATGGACCCGGCACCCACGGCGACGTTCCTGGGAAAATATGCATATCGGCATGGCATCTATCTTTGTGATATTATCTTGAACCCAAATTATAAAAGTGTGCAAGGGATAAAATTGTGCAATCCTAATTAACAGGTTGTTTTGTGTTAAGCCCCTGTAACACATGCATTCAGAACCTTTCCGCGACCACCAATCAACCAAGATTGGCTGAAGTTCAGGGCAATCTGACCAGATTTAGGCCACGCCTACCTTAATCACATACCAATTGAATCGAATTTGAGTTAAATTTGAGCCAAATTTGTCTCCCGCATACTGATGACCTACTCACGTACGCTAGCCAACCACAATGGCCGCACCTTCCTTCCGAATGTTTTAAACGTTTTGAAACAATCGGCTGGTACCGCCGAACAGTAGCCGACCTCGCCGAACACCAGCCAACCACAGCCGAACTTGCTTCCGACCTATAAATTCCTTACCATGGTTGGGGGGAGTTCGGCAGTGTTATGGAGGCCAGGGGCTTTACTAAATGCCGTGATGTGTTCTCACCTGAGAATGGTTGGGTTGAGCTCAGCAGACATGATGTAGCTGATGTTGAAGCAGGCAGAGATGGAAAGTTTCCCCAACATCGCCAGCGCGATAGACAAAGGCGCCAGGTCTGAGATCATATGCAAATGATAATACAGATAAATAATAGATAATGACAATTCAGCATTCAATATTAGATACTGTTGAAGTGAAAAATTTCAAGCCTCTTAATGTATGCAGTTTTAAGCAACATCGCGTAGTCAGAATATGACAAAATGTGCAGTTGTATGTAGGAAACACTTCTTATGGCCAGTAGAATCGATAATGCATTGTTATAGAGTTGCAGCTCATGTGCATAGTACACGTATTGACTATTTTACAGTTATTTGCTATCTTTCAAGTACGTACACGAAAAGCTAACCAGTACTTACGCTCTGGAACATACGGTGGTGCCAGGAAGGGACTGATGATGCAGGCAATGCCCCCTACCGTCATGTACAGGCACTGACACTTCGGCCTGCAAATGCATAATGTTGATTTGATTCTATGGATGACATCCTCCGGGAGCCCCAAAACTGATGCGCGCGTGCGAATAAAAAAAGTTTTGCAAAAAAAAAAAAGTTGTTTTCATTATGAAATCTACGTGGTCATGAGGGTTGAACAAATGGGACAGAATATGGTTTGGCGAATAATCTAATCTTCAAGTTCATTTCCTAACAATTTCGTCTTTTTTCGTTTGATTTTGGCATTCTACGACATTGGTATAGTTTTTACTTATTTTTTTGTAACTTACGGTATATTTTTGCTCATTTTGCAACTGTTTTGTACGATTTACAGTATGGTTGAATTTTTTTTTTGGAAACGGCCGAAAATTCATGCGCGCGCGGATGTCATCCATATAATCAAATCAACATGGCATAAGGTAGTAGAAAACACATGAACTTGCAAAATGTATTTATGGACTTCGTAGATTTGTACCTTTAAACGCACTTATTTCTTGCTAAAATGTAGATCTGATGCGTCTAACCACGTCCAGAATATTAAGAGGCATCATGATCAAGTGAGGTAAGTAATTAATTATAATTATAAGTTTCTGTAAGCATTCAGGGCGTGAGAACTGTTGTATCCAGAATCATTCTCAGACATGTTCTGGATAGTCCAGAACCGTACCCACGGTTATCCAGAACCATGCCTAATCCTAACCCTAACCCATTCAGGCATAGAACTAGATAGATATGGTTTGGAACACGACAAGGGCATCCAATGGACTTAAGGCCACACCAAGTAAATTTTATGGATGACGTCCGCGCGTGCATTGATTTTCGCCTGTTCCTAGAAAAAAAAACAAGAAATTCTGCTTCCTGTAACTATGACCAAAGAGTCATGACAGTGCCGCAAATCGTCAGATTGACGTGAAACCTGTAACGCGAAAACAGGGCAGGACGACAACTGCTGTTCCACCTGATTTATTGCTGTTTTGATGCTGAATAATATTATAAAAGACTTGCTTGTTACACTGTGTCACCTTATTCAATTTGTGTCCTAACATTTGTCGTCTCTTAGTATATTTCTAATCTAGGCATCTTGTTTTTTAGGGCCCTTCTTGTTTTTTTTCGCCCTCTCGCATTAGATTTAGGGTCTCCAACGGACGTCATCCATAAAATTTACTTGGTGTGGCCTAATAAAACAAAACAAAAAAAAACTTATGATTCACAAACAAAGAGGTTCGTGCTTACCGACCGAGGATGTCAAGTAAGTAGTAGGAACTGAAGAGTCCCGGGATTTCCACAAAACCTCCGAGGAAGAAGGCGACATAGTCGTCTATACCGGGCAGAGAGGACGTGTTCAGGGACAGGCCGTAGAACACCATAGAGGTCACAAACCTGGAGAGAACAGATGGAACATGGATGAGAGGAGCACGTCGGCAGAACAATTTCTTTTCACGGTTTTCGTTGGACATTTGGTCAACGTTGCATCAGAATTTTGCCCGTTGCAGATGATATATTTTCTGACACAACATTTGAAACTATACACTGGAAGTCATCATTAGATACGACCTTAAACGATATGTTCTGCCGAAGTGTTGCTTTGGGTCAGCACAGGAAGACTGCTGTATAGGCTATAAAAATTACGCAGATATGAGTATGATAGCTCAATAATATTTTCGCATCATAAAACGAACACTCACCATTGATAGAACAGATTGAGGTTCCGTATCAACAGGTTGCGTGTGCGCAGTAGGTCAATGGCAGTGTACCTCCGATCGTTCTTTAAAAGAAAAAAAATGAACCTTGAAACAATAGAAACAATTTATGTCCAATCTTATCAAACTTAACAACTTTCAACCCCTGACAAAGATTACATATATGCATATGACATCTGCACACATCCATTCCTGTCCTTGGTGCTGAAACTTTCGACCACACTTCTGAATGAGCTTACTTACAAGTCTGGTACAGTACATTACAGAACATTCATTCACTGTACCTTTTTCTTCTCGTTCCTGTAGTTCAGCACGTCCTCTGGCACGGTCACACCGTTGAACTTGGCAATCCTTTTCACAATGGCGGCCGCTTCGTCATGTCTGTCCACGGAGATCAGCCACCTTGGGGACTCAATCAGAAATCTGCGGCATAAGAGAGAGGGAGAAAATAGAGAGTTATTATGTTTACCTTCGCAGTAGGAAAAGAGGTCGCTTTTGCTCTGTTTAGTTTTTCTTCTCTAAACACATAAGGTCATTGACCTGGACCAGACGTCTGTCATCATGGTAACTGGTGATGTAGCGGACACCCTGTGGTGTTTAGTTATGTAGCAAGTTGCAGGACAGAGTTGGAGAGTTTCGCTACCATATAACGTTATATGAAGCTACTTTACTGAAATGACACTGTCAGAAACTGTTCAGTTGCTGACAGTCACATAGCAGTGCTCGCTGCTTGCGAATGGAGATGGTAAAAACTAGCGACCTACGGCCAACTGAAGAGCAGAAACACAGTAGGAAGGGTCATGGTGAGCTGTAGCGGTCGCCAGTTCCGGATGCCCCACGCCATGAGCGCGTAGATCATGTACCCTGTGGCGAAGGCGACGTGAGGCAGGGTGGCTGTCCATGTGCGCATGTCCGGGCCTGTTAGCTCCGTCCCTGGTCCGAGAAGGAATGAGATAGATATTAGAAAAATACATTGTATAGACTATGATTTGCATATTGTACACAAACATGGCACAGGACGTTGTGTTCACGGAGAACTGACTTGGCGCAGGCCACTCGCCGAGCTGAGAAGACCTAATCAAGTACAAGTACATAGAAAATTCTACGTACAATATAACAGAACATGGTTTTTGTACAGGATACAAAGCTACTCATTTACACCTAAGTGAAGTGAGGAAAGTAGTGTCGAGTGCTTTTCCCAATGGCATCGGGGTATGTTGGTGGATTTGAACACAGGACCCATCAGTTCTAGGCCAAACACCACACCATGATACACGATGCAAATTTAACTTACCGATAACAAAAGCGGAGAGGAATATTCCCGACACTGTAGTCCCGACCAGAAGCCGAGCGATGACGAAGACTGTATAGTTCGGGGCGACGGTCACGATCGCACCGAACACGATCATCAGGAAAAGGCTGATGAAGATGGTTTTCTTCCTGCCGATGCTGAGAAAAAAACCAGAAGATTGTGAGCTAAGGGAGCGTCACGATTTCATAAAACAAACATCTGTTGCGTCGATGAAGGTTAGACATCCAGGTAATACAATACGCCAAAAAGCAGCTCAAGCAACTGGATATGATTTTGTAAAATCATATCCAGTTGCTTGAGTAACTACTTTTTGGCGCAAACATCTTGCTTCTAAGCGACACAATTTTTTTGTCGAGGGGGCCCCGGGGGGAGGAAGCCAACTAAGAAGGCTGGCTGAAATGTGTAATCATAATAATGGACTAGACTAGCTATGCTATTTGCCATGTCTAAGTGATTGAATTGCCATGTCTAAGTGATTGAATTGCCATGTCTAAGTGATTGAATTGCCATGTCTAAATGATTGAATTGCTATGTCTAAATGATTGAATTGCCATGTCTAAATGACTGAACGTTCCCTGTTCACAACCACATTTTAATAAGAGCCGACGTTTCGATGGCAGGGAGGAAATAACTGGTTTACTGTGCACTGACACTAGGTGTTACTGGTTCACTGTGCACTGACACTAGGTGTTACTGGTTCACTGTGCACTGACACTAGGTGTTACTGGTTCACTGTGCACTCCACTGAAGCTAGGTAACATGCGTGAAACTATTCATGTATGTCTGAGTGATTTTGCAAAATAATCTGTAAACACATACAAGTCTGCCAGCTGTCCGAAGCCAATAGCCCCGATCAGAACACCACACATGTAGATAGACTGGGACAGGCTGTTCAACCAGTAGTCGTCACACACCAGGTTGAACTAGTTTGAGAAAATGTGCTTCATCAGTTGATAAAGTTTTACTTGTATTAGATATATCCAAATCTAGGGCGCGATTAGAACAAAATGTCTAACTTTTCAAAACACATTGTAACAACAATTGGCGCAACGAAACATGGACAAAAAGACGTTTATTCATGTATTATAGAACAAGAGGGACTTAAACAGGGTCCTCAATAATTAAATTTCTAGATGTACATTACTAGAGCTTCGCAGTACAGGCGTTTTGACAAGAGATAAACACGACCATATCACTGATGTTCTGGGATCAACAAAACTCGTCACGTGCTTAATCAACCTTTCAAAGACGGACGTCCTTTTGAATGCCGCAAATACAGTTGTCATACAAAGGTCTACATATAGCCGTAAGTACACTGACACTGTAAAACATTCACCATTGAACACACAGGGGCATGGACGTTGACACTTCTGACCCTTAAACAGCGACCTTTCAATCATTGATCATACATATACCTTGTTTTACATCATCCAAACAGTCGTCTTGCCTGTGTTACGTTACATGTCAAACTCTCATCCGGTAATCATGCAATATTATTGTATCCCTGCATAAAGCCCAATTTGGAATCCACATTTTAAAGTAGTATCCTTTTATGATGAAAGGACAACCAAAATTATCAAAAACCATGCATACAGTAGTCGACCCTTAGGATTAAGGTTCACCAAACTGTACATAAACCACTCTACTTGGCTTTGTTGGACGCAGACCAGCGTGCCATCTCTGCTAAGCAGTTACCTCGGTAAAGATGCTGCTCTTGTACTGTCTGGTGTCGTACCAGTAGCCGTGGTCGCACGACTGTGTGAGTCTGTCGTCTGTTGTCCTGTTGTGGGCGGGGTAAGGGCACGACAGGTTGCCGATCTCATATCGTGTCACCACGTACCTGAAATCCAATTGGCAAAGTCAGTATTAAATTGGATGGCAGTGTCATTGGTAGGACAGCGAAAAAATACCAGTGCAAAAAAAAGAAGAAACCCCCGATAAAAATGCCTAAAACAAGCCGAAGCATTAGATTTGTCATATACTCATTAAAAGCGTCCGCCAAAGATATTGGCATGGAAAAAGTCTGACAAGTGTACACAACAATAGATTGTTATAAGACTGGCCTACCTTGTACACCCACTATACCGCCAACCTGTCCCAGAAGACGTCCGTTCTATCGGTAAGGAATAGTTTAAGACACAGTCGGTGTAGTTGGACGGCAGCCCCGAATCCTCCGTCTCAGGGACCGCACAGTGGAAGTCCGTCTCGGCGTCTAGAAATGTGCTCCCGAGCTGGTGGAATGGCGTAGTGATGCCGACCAATAGGCACATGTAGTAAGTCATCCGCTGGAACTTCCCGTAGGAACCTATGTGTTTCATCGACTGGTCGAAGTCAACCATTTTGGAAGTTTTCCTACAGCTAGCCCAGTTTTAAAGACAAAATACTACACACCCACCGTGGTGGCAGCGTTACACAAAACACGTGCAAAATAATCTAGTAGAATTGTCTGGAAGTTTCAAAATAGCTGTCCACCAAAGGCATGCATTAGTACTGTACTACTGTTGGCAACAACAATCTCTGTAGTGAGTGAACACCCGGGCCGGTACAGGTCGAGACGACCAATAAAACAATGACGTATGCAAATATTTGGATAAAACCAAGTGTCCTGATTTCTCTTCTTGTCCACATAGGCTAGCAAAACAGTTTGGACAGTGTTTAAGCAAAGCAATGAAATATCAACTAAGAGAGAAAAAGAGAGGACTGAAATGAAAACCCTTAAGCTTCTTTTTAATACCGTTTATATTTACATAACTATATTGGTTTTCTATTTTCTCCGCATTTGACAACATGCATTTGGAGTATTTAAACGGAAGCAATACACCCAGTAAACTGAACTTGATGAATGCATTAGGTTATGTATCGCTTAATTAAGAAGCACGTGGGCTGTAGACTAGTCGGATGAAAACAAATTAATCATCAACCTTGTGTACATTGCATTGTATTGTGTTGACTCCTGCTACCTTTGTGAGTAAGGTCCACAGATCTAAAGTGCACAGAACTTGGCACCGCTATCAGGTACCTGTCAGGCGGGGGGCGTGGACAAAGAATGGGGCTGACAAGAGTTGAATATTAACTTGATTAGGGCCTTATGTAATATCACGATCAACACACAGCACTAAAAAAGCCTTCACATACAGAACTACTGCAGCATGGAACTCTCTACCACATGGGTTACAAACAGTGTCATCACATGAGAAGTTCAAACAAGGCCTACTGAAGGACGCGAGGGACATGAATAAGTAAAGCACATACAATGTTACACATTTGTTTCTTTTAAATGTGTGTGTGTGTGTGTGTGTGTGTGTGTGTGTGTGTGTGTGTGTGTGTGTGTGTGTGTGTGTAGTGAGTGTGTGTGTGTGTGTGTGTGTGTGTGTGTGTGTGTGTGTGTGTGTGTGTGTGTGTGTGTGTGTGTGTGTGTGTGTGTGTGTGTGTGTGTGTGTGTGTGTGTGTGTGTGTGTGTGTGTGTGTGTGTGTGTGTGTGTGTGTGTGTGTGTGTTTGTCTGCGATTTGTCACGGCAATTCAAATAGGTTTGGTTAATTGTCTTGGTATTAGGTATGTGAATAGGTCTTTATGACGAGAACTCAAAATGATTAGATTTTTGGTTCCCTGGCAGCTTGTTTTCACAGAGCCACTTTATATCGATCAATATCTCAAAAAAAGTTCAAATGCAAATGAAAGCACCACTTAAACGTGGCTACAGAAATGCCAAACAAAGCTCTCAGAAACAGAGCACGTTCTGCCTGCGGTGAAGAGACTAGAAGAGCCCGACCTTGCAACAATTACAACTGCCCTATTAGGTGACCCGGGAGAAACCATGTCGGAAGCGTGCATAGGTGCGTCTCTAACCACCTGTGAAGAAATAAACAACCCCGACACGTTTCAAAAGTCGTGATCTATCCAGCCATTGTATCTTTGAGATGTCTACCTAGAGGTTTGCGTTCATGTTCCGGCATTCTTTCACAGTGCCACAACATACAACAGCTGGTTAGAATGTTTGCTTCCCTGTCACAAGCGTTATTTCACTAAAGACACGTCCAGCATACATAATTTTAACCCAGATTAACGGAAAGACTTTGAATTCGAGTCTGTTTTCCTACATTTACACATTCTGTGTTTTTCAGTAAATAGTGTGAATGGTTTGATACGTTTTAAGGTATAAAGATCGTATTGGCACTGTCAATAAATGGTTTCATTTTATTTACTTAAGTATTCATGCGAGCAGTAATGTCAAACAAACCCCCACTCTCTAACTTCAGTGGTATCGCCCAAACCCGTCCAACTGGTCTTGCATAGTGCATCCCTTAGCTGTGTGATCCACGTTGTCCTGTCGTCCGGGGCTTAAGTACAATAACAGCGCGTTACCATGTTTAAATCTATGTCGAACTTTTCGAGGGATACGAGATAGCACAAAGAGGATCCTCCTTTTCCAAGAGTGTGTGATTTCTGCGACAGAAAAGCGGATGCTGTTGTGTTCTTTGAGCCAGTGGTGAACAATGTGCGCGATTGAATGGATTTTTGGCCTCGGGCTGCTGCAGTATTGTTGTCAACTACTCTCGCTGAGTTAGTGTGTCTGAACAGAAGACTGCTAGAACGGAAGACAACGCAGGCAAGGCTTTTATTCTTCTTTTTTGTACTAGAACTAGACAGTCCGGTAGCAGGCAGAAATGTCTTCGCATCGGCATATCCTTAGGATCAACGTGTCGGGACTGAAGTTTGCGATCTGTTGCTGTAAGTTGGACCAGTACCCGGGCACTCTACTGGGCAGCCCCAAGCGACGAGCGAAGTACTACGACCCGGTACGACGGGAATACTTTCTCGACCGACACAGGCCGACCGCCGAGGCGGTCTTCCACTTCTATCACAGCAGCGGGACGCTACAGAAGCCCGAGGAGGTGCCCATGGACACTTTCATAGAAGAACTCAAGTTCTACGATCTCGGAAAGGATGTTATGGAAGGATACTTGCGAGAGCAGGGCTACGTGCCCAGGAAGCAACACCCTCTTCCGCCGGAAAGTCAGAAGTTGAAGCGGACGATCTGGCTGCTTTTTGAGCACTCCAACAGCTCCAAGGCGGCCACGTTCATTGCGGTGGTCTCGATAACGTTCATTCTTGTCTCCATCATCGGGCTGTGTTTGGAGACCCTGCCCGTGTTTCATAAGGATAAAGCCAGACACGACGCTGAAAAACGGAAAAACTCAACCTACTCTTCACATGAAGCTTGGGTAAGATTTATTAATAATCAGTGAATTGTAGCTAATGACAGTTTTACAGAAAAAAAAATTGTTTTAAGTATAAATAAAATCCTTTCTTGAAACTATAAAAGAAATAGATAGTGTTGTCTTTTACTTCATGTACTTCACAAGGATAAAGTCACAGATTCAAAATAAGCACTTCGAATTCGCAAGTGTAGTCATCTTGCATACAATTGTAACAAAGTATTGGGACAAGGGTAGCACTACCATTTATTTGAGTATACCTTGTAAATATATATAATTGCCTCCCATTTAACCGATCGGATATACTGGTATTATTACAATTTTCTTATTTGTAAGTTATGCCCTAGGGCTAATTGCAACATGAAAGAATGCATAGGTAGAGTATACGTTATACAGACAGTGCAAGTTAAGAGATTTGACAAGTGGAACAAAGTACTACTCTAAGATTTGCTGCGGAATACAATCTAAGCTTTTGGGGTTTGAAAGCAGTGGTACCAAAGAAAAAAAAAACAAAAAAAGGGACTCCTCACGTCGCTTGTTCCTGGGCTATTTCAAGTATTACGAATATGAAATGATGACAAAAATGTTTGAAATGGCAGTACATGTCAATATCAGACAGATTTTTTTTCAACATTTCATGACTGGACATGGTGACTGCTCACTCAAATTATATTAATATCAACTTATTTTAAGCCACCAACAAACGAGAGGACAAATACAGGACAGGACAGGACAATACTCATGTTTAGTTGACTGAGGAAAGTCGTGTAAAGTACCATGACATAATATTATTGGTTTATTTTGTTTTCCTACCCTGAAATTGCATTGAATGTCCTTGACTACAGAGCAGACTGGAGGAAGAGATGGAGACAGGAGACCCGTATAAGGACGACCCGTTCTTCCTCCTGGAGACCGTCTGTATCTGCTGGTTCACCATAGAACTCATCCTCCGCTTCTACTCCTGTCCGAACAGAAGGGTCTTCTTCAAAAGGTGCGGTATCACACTGTCCTGTTGTTGTAATCTCCACCAGACTAACAGGGCGGGTTCAGAAAGACATTAAATTTAGCCAAATAGGCGGAATAATTGACCGTTTGGCGTTCATTTGCCCGAGGGGGAAATGAGACCATAACAATGCTTAGCCTTTGGCTTTTCTGACACCTGGCGTCTTTTCAAGCGTTTTTACCAGGCATTCTTTTTGTGTACCGGTATCTTTTTTTTTTTCACCAAGAAGAGGTTTAGGTTTCATTTTTGAAATTTTTCATGCCTTTTTTCGGTCTTTCTTCTTTCTAGAATGAGTTAATCTCCCGATTTAAATTCCCCATAGATATACAATGTGATGATCTCCAGATCTCGTTCCCATAGGTGTATAATGTGTTAATCACCCGATCTCGTTCCCACAGCATGCTGAACGTGGTGGACCTGCTCTCCATTCTGCCTAACTGCGTGACGCTGGTGATCGCGGCGTTAGCCGGGCTGTAATGTGTTATAATGGGTCTAGTGGTCTATAATGTGAAAAGTGGTCTATAATACATTAATGACCCGATCTCGTTCCCACAGCATGCTGAACGTGGTGGACCTGCTCTCCATCCTGCCGTACTACGTGACGCTGATTATCGCGGCGTTAGCCGGACATGACCAGGACATCGACCTGCGGTTCCTGTTCGTCCTGAGGGTGCTGAGGACCTTCAAACTGTCCAGGTACAACCGCGGCTTCAAGGTAAGGGTTCAGGTTCAATGAAAAACAGCAAAATTTAGCCAAGTGGGGAGACTAATTGTTCGGGGGGTTCGGTACATACCATTGGCCAGTCAGACCCTTGCCTGAGGGTGCTGAGGACCTTCAAACTGTCCAGGTACAACCGCGGCTTCAAGGTAAGAGGTCAGGGACGGGCACCCAGTAATTTGAGGTGACGCCTATATCATGCTACATGTAATGCTTCAAACTTAACTGTTTTTAAAACATTTTACGAGTCTTATACGCTTTTGAAGCAATCTACATATATGTAATGCGGGTTTTTCTTGATTGGGAGAAAGCTTCATTCTGTGTGTGTGTGCGAAACTTGAAGCTGTGGATATCTGGTGTCTTTGGCATGGTAGGTGTTGACCAAGTGAAGAAATTTTTAGACTAAAGGCCCCCAGCGCCTTTCTAAGGCACTGCAGGAGGACTGTTTTTTTATATCTTGCCCTGGACATGCTACAGTGACCGTTTTGGGATGGTAGATACATGTAGCTCTTGCGTAACATAGGCTTGAGCTCCCTATTACTCTTGTTCTGTAACTGCAGAACTTCTTTTTTCAAACGTGTTCTGGAAATGCCATGGCCCTGTAGGTTACTAATGATACAGCTCTTGGCTTGAACTGCTTTGCTTGTAATCACGAGTATATTCTCTGTCCCTCTAACCCAGGTCCTGGGTAAGACGCTGGCGCGCAGTCTGTCAGATATCGGCATGCTGATGGTGTTCCTATCCATCGTGGTGGTCCTGTTCTCCTCCATCATGTACTTCGTGGAGTCGGCGGACCCGGAGACGAAGTTCCAGTCCATCCCGGACGGCTTCTGGTGGGCCATCATCACCATCGTCACGGTGGGGTACGGAGACATGTACCCAACTGTAAGTTACCTTCATATCACTATTGGTATATCTGTATGTGTGTACCTATGCCTACACGCTCTGTTTGAAATGTCCCAACGCTGTATATCCTTCTTTTGTTTTATTTAACTCTTTAGTCCTTAAACACGCTGCTCTTTTAACTTTTGAAGGGTGAAAATATGTTACTGGATTTTCCCACTTGATTAGTTTCGATATTTTGCAAAGTCTGACACCGATTTAGTCAGTTGACTGCCAATGTAAGACTAATCATCATCATCAACCATTAGTACATCTCATTATCTGATCTTTTGTGTTAGTAATTGACGATATAAATGCCAACAAAATTCAGACTGATATGTCTATTACCGCCGCTGCATATAAT
Organism: Branchiostoma belcheri; assembly: GCF_001625305.1. Taxonomy (NCBI): domain Eukaryota; kingdom Metazoa; phylum Chordata; class Leptocardii; order Amphioxiformes; family Branchiostomatidae; genus Branchiostoma; species Branchiostoma belcheri. The sequence goes on along the minus strand of NW_017803910.1, from coordinate 1,828,453 downwards.
ACATCCACTTTTTACCACAGACCACCTTCGGAAAGCTCATCGGCGCGCTTTGCGTCATATCCGGTCTGCTGTCCATCGCGCTTCCGGTTCCCGTCATCGTCTCCAACTTCGAGATGTTCTACAACCAACAGGTCATCGAAGAGGACGAACCGGAGGAGGAGATAAAGGACAAGGAAGAGCCGGAGGAACTGGCCACCCTGTCCGACATCCACTCCCTGTCTGAGCGGCAGAGTGATGTGGACAGCGGTCTGGGCAGGTCCCCTCTTCATTCCATCCGGTCAAAACTGGCCAGCGACAAGAAGGACTTGGATCGAGAGTCGATGGTCTAGAATTACCATGAAGTTTTGTATATTGTATCGAGAACAACACGTCGACACAATGAACCGCACGAAACTCGCAATGTATTGGGCATAGCACTTAGGCAGAACGTCTCATTTAAGGACGTATTCGCGTATTTAGGGATGACATCCCGTCTATAGTTTTAAAATATTGTG
>NW_017803910.1:1722959-1822959 GCF_001625305.1 Branchiostoma belcheri | reverse complement strand
CATAGGTAGCCAGGATCCACGTCAAAAGCAAGACTATATGGGAACAATTCCCTAGATCCCCCCGGGACTTCTGTTGGGAAGAGGCGGAGATAGGTCCCATTCATGTCAAAGATTTGGATTCGGTTGTTAAACCAATCAGTAATGAATATTTTGTTGTCAGCAGACACAGCCACTCCATAGTTGTGTTCAAATTTCCCTGGCTCTCGTCCCTTCCCACCAAAGGTTATCATCTCCAAAATTCTGCCATCCATTTCTGTAATGAGGAATAAAGTCGTGAAATAAATCTGAAATATTGCATTTTGGAACACTTATTGTAATTGGAAAGGTTAAAGTCACCTGTTATGTCAGTCACAAATGTGGTTAATCTCAATAAAAGGATAATGCAACGTACCTTGTAAGTTTGGAGGGTTTGCCCGCAGTGTGGGAGGTGCCTTCACGGAAGATACGCTGAAATTCTTGTCCTGTGAGTTTTAATGGTAACTAGAAAGGTAACATTTTCAAAGCAAATGCATAATTTTTACCTTTGCATATGGTCTGCTCTGTTAATTCTTACTCAAACACATTCACATATATGGTGACAGGAATCCAAAAATCTCCTACTATAAAATTGCAACATGATCTTACCCAACACCAGTTACCATGGTGACAGACGGTCTGGTTCAGTTCATTGACCAGGTCACCAGGTCAGTGTTTGGAACGGAAGAAGAAACAGAGCAAAAACTTCGGTAAACATAAAAGTTAAATATTTATATAAGAAGTAATCAGTAATCATTGCAGTGCATATCAATTTCCCCGTCAGATTCATTTTCTTCCTCCGCATTGATATGTTTATTATAGGTTTTGCTTTCTGGAACATAGAATTTAAACACAGAGCTTGAACGTACCAATTTAACTTCTTCAACATATTGAGGTCTACATAAAATCTATCATGAGATGTCTGGGTCAGTATCAACATATAGTATCTTCAGTACATTTAACAAATTGGCCTTAGTTTTTTAAATCTCTGAAGTTGGATGTTGTGTTCTTGAACTTCTTTCCGCATTTTTTAGATGATTTGAATGTGATTAGAGTTAAATTCGGGAAGACTTTGATCGTCTGTCCATATCCCGAGAAGACAAGGGGGGCAATGCCAATGAGCTGTAATACTCACAGTCATGGTGGTCACAGCAGTGCTGCAGCTGGGAACACCAGTCGTTGAAACAGTCTCCACAGTTGGTGGCAACTATAGATAGGAACATGTATTTGACTATCATAAATAATTGACTCGAAAAAATTGCTCGACGAAAATGTTAGTTTTTGCCACGAATATAAAAAAAAGCATACCAAGTTACGAATGGCTCTTAGTTGGCTAGAGTTGTTGACATAGAATCTTAGGTTCTGACAGAGTAGACTAAAACTTACCAATTGAGCATCCCCCATGCTGGATTTCACCGCAAAGATCCCGCCAACAGTCATTGTTATCCCGCCAACAGTCAACGCTACTATGATCCCAACTGTCAGTACAGCAACGACCACCTGACACCAACTACATTCTGAAAAAGATAACCAGTATCATTACAACTCCCTGTCCACTTAAAGGAAAACAAAATGCTATCTTATATTCATTTTTTTGAAACAAGACTGACAATGAAAACATACATTGCCATGGCGACGGTGGGATGCCTCCTTGTGGTCTGTCGTGAGTTTGTTAAAAATAACATTTGGGGTTAGTTGGTGTAAAATTCCTAGAATTCTTGCAAACTGCACACAATACTGCACACAATACTGCACACATTAGGCTCGCCCATGAGGCGTCGCCAAAAATGTCAGGAAACAGCATTCAAAATCGAAGGTTATGAAACTTATGGAGTCATACATGAATGTTGACACCATCAAACGCGGTACATACCTATTTTGAGCCCGTTGCCTGCCGCTAATTTCCCACGTTTTGCGGTTACGTCATCGCCGTCATCATCATCATCTCTCTGGTACCTGGCAGCATCACGGCCGTGTTCTAATACCAACTTAGGATCGTCATCAGCAGATGGTTTGGTGGAGGGATCGTCATTAGCAGATGGATGGGTGGAGGGATCGTCATTAGCATATGGTTGGGTGGAGGGATCGTCATTAGCAGATAGTTTGGTGGAGGGATCGTCATTAGCAGATGGTTGGGTGGAGGGATCGTCATTAGCAGATGGGTGGGTGGAGGGATCGTCATTAGCAGATGAATGGGTGGAGGGATCGTCATTAGCAGATGGTTGGGTGGAGGGATCGTCATTAGCAGATAGTTTGGTGGAGGGATCGTCATTAGCAGATGGATGGGTGGAGGGATCGTCATTAGCATATATATATGGTTGGGTGGCTTGATCGCCAGGAATGTGAAGATAGACATCATTTTCAGCTTGCCTGAATAAAGCCTTGCCCATACTTGCTCGTGCCATACTTTTTTTGGGATGAGTCGTTTGTTGGGCCCTTGGTTGCAGTTTTCACCAATGTTTCTGGTAATGGAATGGAATTCGAAGACGTAAGATCGATGCCAAGACTATGCAAGATGCACACAATGACGTATGAACTATCGGACGTAACCAACTACCAAGTATCTAAAACCAGCTCATCAGAAATGACTTCAGAACAAGAAAGAGTCACAAGGCACCAACTGAGTTATCAACCCATGCAGTACTGATCATGAGGTGTTTACAAATGTGTACTTCATTAGAACTATCGCAAGTGGAACTCGTTGGAAGTTTTGGGAATCGGAATGATTCTATCTCTTAGGTTAGAGGTGTTTGGAAATGAGCTCTCGGTGAGGAGGCCCAATCAGACCGTGACAGTGAGAGATTGTATAACACAGGTTACGTCATAGGCAGACAGGATAATCCAATTTCCATGTAAATCCAGAACCTCACGTGTCGCTGTTTGTTGGACACCAGACAATTTCTACCTCTGTTGTGCCCGGAAGCATCTATATTTTTCAGTTGAGCTTGTTTTCGAGAATATTCCTCTTCCAAATATTGTTTTCAGATCTTCACAAAGAGATTTACGTTCAAGAACTTGGAACTATCCAAAGAAGAATCACAAATTTTTTTCTACGACATAATTTTTACGGATCCATTTTTTTGTATTCTGGAGTAAAATGTTACTTATCTATATATCACGATAGCAAAGACAAGTGTAAATGTCGACACGGTAATCTTGTATATATCTTCATATTTGCTAGCAGCCAGCATGAGATAAAATTTCTGAATTCAAAAACTTCATAATTCCAATGTTAACCCCAACATCAAAATAAAGATGCAAATTTAACTGTTTCCAGCTTTTACAAATTGATCTTCACGTTTTATCAAAATTTGCTGCACTTTTGTAAGCTGTTACGTTCTATTTTCAATGCAAATTGTGAAAACTCCGTACCATTTAAGGTATTAAATACACACATTTAGTAATAGTATTAAGTAAATCAAAGAAATTAAGAGACACAATAAAAAAATAAGTAAATAAGGAGACACCCACTTTTCCGGTGTTACCTGTATGAAGACACCTGGTACCTCTGACTGCGTCCGCTCGGAAGGAATACGTGTAGAACAGTAGATATTTGCATAAACATTAAAGGTTTTTACCATTCTGACAGAACCAAATTTGTGTTGCATTTTGTAGGAAGATACCACATTACCAATTAGCTTGCCTGCTTTAAGTGCCGATGCAGAATTTAGAATTATGAGTCATTTGCAGAACAGAGGATGCAACCACATATCACGAACTTAATAACTGGGTTTCACAAACACCCCAAGCATAGAATGGTCACTGCCTGATCAGTTAGGGAGGCTCTATAAGGGTTTTGTGTGAACAATTTTTGCAAACGTTTAATTCAGCAATTAAGACGGGAGCGTTACTGCAGATTAGGCTCTAATAGGGTATATAATCCTGACTGTGTAAAAAAAAAACATAAGGCTTAAAACGCTGCCCCGCAAGAAGTCTGCACAGGAGGCTATTTAAGAATACCAGTAGTCACTCGATACAGGTCGACTCTTGAAGCAGTTATCGGCTGCAAAACATTTATTTGAATACAGCATGTAACGAGACTGGGGTAACCCAAAACCCATCAATACACTGACTGAATGGAGGCGTGACACGGCCAGGGGTTTTATTACCAACACCTTTGTTAACGTTATTAAGTTACTGTGAAGTTCGGAAGGCGTCGGAGGCAAGAAGGTTTATGCTATAGCTGTGCACTGTAAGGACGTCAGGAGTGTGTCCAGGAGGAACTTAAATCCTGGACAGTCTTCTGTGTGTTCCTAAGACGGTTGTGAGTGTACTTAAGATGTATCGGTCGTTCCGTGTGCTAGTGTACGTGTTGTACACGTTGTACTTGTACGGAGGAGAGAGACTGGCGGTCGGGCAGATGACCACAGAAAATACCACAGATACGAGCTCCTTCACAGGACCTACAAACTCTACAAGCGTGGAGTCGACGACTATGGGCACAGCTGCCGTTACATCCACCTCTACAACGACTACAACGGTACAACCAACCCTTACAGCAAGTGTCGCCCCACGAAGTACAACGTCTCCAGCCGCATCTACAACTGCAACGGTACAACCAACCCTTACAGCGATCACGACTGCAAGTGTCGCCCCCCAAACTACAACGTCTCCAGCGCCATCTACAACTACAACGATACAACCAGGCCTTACAGCGACCCCCACCACTACCGCAGGTTTCACCCCAGAAACTACAACGCCTTCTGTCGCAACTACAACTACAACGGTACAACCAGCCCTTATAATTACACCGACCAGTACCGCAAGTTTTACCCGACAAGCTACAACCGCAAGTGTGTGTACAGTCGACACAAACAACAACGCGACATGTAACGTCTCACACGGAAGTCAGGTCTCAGGTTGCAATGATCAAGAAACGTGGATTGTGGAAGTTTCATTAACAAACACAGATATCGATAACTCTTCCGTAATTTTCGATGGCAACGACCCACTTGTTCTCGTCAATACAGTAAAGACCAACCGGACGGTCACATTTCAATACAGGTATGTTTGTTTTCTTTCAGAAGCTTTTTTGCCTGACTGTGTCTTTGTTTGTTTGCTTCTATCACCTTTCAAGAATAATCTTTCTGTATGCCTTGGTACATTGTATGCTGCGATATTCAAACATATTAGCTTTTTGATGATGCTAGAATTACATAATCTTTGGAATTAAAAATATAGGAAGAAAACACACTTCTAGATTGGTCGATTTTATTCAACAGTCCAACCCTATCAGCAAATGTTACACAATATCCACTCCACTCAGAAACTGTAGAAACGACCTCCAACTCCCAACCTTGATTTTGTTCAAAGACTGTATTGTTTTTATGTTCGTCTACAGTATAAGTTGCTGTTATGCGTCATCAACGTTCATGGTTGGCCAGGGACGCCTCAACACCACGACTTGCGTCGTCCATGTGAGAAACTCCGACCCGACACTGCAGCTGACCTTCGCCCATGACACCCTGGCGCACGCCGCCATCGCCTGCGGCGGAGGGATATCCTTCATCGTGCTTGTGCTCTGCCTGGTGGCGAGCGTGCGGAACAGGATGGAACAGAAGCCCGGAAAATCCAAAAGTGAAGAATTCGAACCTAATGCCATAAACAGCGACACGAAGATAGAGGGACTACAACCTCAGAGGTGCGGGGTACCCAGAAGGACGACACTGGATTCTGTCTTTGACGTGAGCCATAGTTCGTCTGATCCTCAGACGCCTGCAGAAAGATCTCGAGGCTACGTGGTTGAACTTGATGCAGAAGATCCCAGAGTCGTAGGGCCGTATCGTGCGGAAGAACGGTACGAGAGGGAATCGTACGTACACTCCCGTCCAAGTTACGAACACTCCCGTCCAAGTTACGAACACTCCCGTCCAAGTTACGAACACTCCCGTCCAAGTTATGAACACTCACGTCCAAGTCCCGACAGACGCCATCACGACGTTTCCTCTTCCCATCCCATGTCGACGTTTTCACCACACGAAGACGACCGTCTACGACAATTCTCCCGTTCTGCGTCACAACCAAGAGAAAGTCATGGCAGACCGTACGAAACCCATGACTTCTGGGGGATGAATCACTATGGCAACGAGTGGGAAACGCCACCCTATCATAGGGGCATAAGGAGCGGACCCCCGTCTGATTTTGATATGTACTGACGATAGTATTTCAGCTGTGTGATATGCTGTGATTCTCTGTTTTGAATCATGATATCGTGCTTTCTAGTGAACGATGCACAAATACAGATTAACTACAAATAAGACATAAGGCACAGTGCATAATCTTACATTTTATCAGCATATTCAGTTAGTACAAATTATAGGTTCAGTCTGGTTGTAACTCCGGCCTGGTCACAGCGAAACTGCTAGCTGTAGAAAAGTTTCCAGACTTTGTGGTTCTAGTGTCGTCACTGTCGGCGGGTCTGGGCATTCTCCATTTCTTGTATTCACAAATCGTTTAAGACTATCATCATCGTTTAAACCAACTTTAGAACATCAATGATTTATCAACTTCAGGACAGTATTGCTAGTTTATCAGTAGAAAGACGATGTCGATAATTTTTCAGCTTTAAATCATGTGTTATGTATAATGTTATATGTATCATGCGTATTATGTGATTGTAAACCCCGCATCAATTCAGTGCTATGAAATGCTGTGATTGCATGGGTAATGTTTGACCAATAAACCATTTATTATTATTATCGTTACCAATGAAAAGGAGATTGAGCTTTGCTGGACATGTGTGGAGACTCCCTGATCTCAGAACCACAAAACAGCTCTAACATGGAAGCCAGAAGGCACACGCCCGAGAGGGCGGCCTAGAGTCACTTTGCGGAAAACACTACAAAATGATGGGGTAAAACTTGGACTTAACTCACTTAAGGATATGGCAGTAGTGGCGCAAGACCGAAACCTTTGGAGACAAAAAGTCAGACAAGGAGTCGACCTATGCAACAAGGTTGCGGGAGGATCTAAGGTCTAAGGTAAGGACCAATAATTCATAAGCTTTAGAATACTTATCAATGATTTATTAGTTTAGAACATAATCACTGGTTTATCAGTTTGGGCTGTACATCCGGGTGCCCAGGGCGTCCAGAGGCCGGTTTTGTCCTTTCCCAGTGCTGCCGACTCCCCCTGTGGTGACAAAGGATTAGGAAGTTCATGTGTTACTGTATTCTTACATAATGTCAGCCGTATTACTGTATTCTTACATAATGCCAGCCGTATTACTGTATTCTTACATAATGCCAGCCGCCAGACCAGCTCTAAAGCAAAATTCTGTGATTCTGAATATCATTATATAATATGAGTATCTGTATACCCGGTATAACCACCCTTTGGCATAACACAGCAGCTTCGCAGGCACGCGGCGCGGCGGCAGCTGGCTACGTATACATTACACCGAACGACTTGTTACACCTAAGCTTGGAACATCTAACTCTAAACATTGTTTAAATTGTATTTGGTGACAGCGAGTTCCACTGTGCGATACATCTAGGAAAGAAACCTCAGTCCTTGGTTGATAACTCTGGTACTTGAAGGCATGCAACTATTTCTTGTTGCTTTCAGAGCTGGCGTTAGGTACTTAGTAATAATAAAAAATTTCTAGGAAATATTCTTCAAGACAGTCTTACTTGTTCCTGTTTGGTTCCAGCATGCTGTTCTTCAGCGCCCCTCCCCACGGCACGTGTTTCTTACTGGCCTCACCCAGCTTACCTCCGCGCTCTGGGGACAGCTGGAAAACAGGCAGTGGATAATCTACAAGCAGATGTTTTCGGGGGCAAAATCGTGAGAGTATCACATGCATAGTCCCAGACAGTATCCAATTGGCGCCCGTATATCTGGATAGTGGCTGACCAATTTGATACCGTCTGGACTATTGGATACTGTCTATTAGATACTCTCACGATCATGGTTGCCTAGCCTGCGAAAACATATGCTTGCAGTAACATCGACGTATGATACATATTACTGGGTAAACTGAAATTTTCTTGGGTCTCGTAGAAAGGAAATGCTAGTGTTTTGTCACAGAGCAATGCACATGGGTTAAAGAATACAGAGCTTCAACAACTATCATAACTACAATATGAATATCTACCTCCTCTGATATAGCCCTGATGTGGTGCGGTTCGAACCCGCAGCAGCCGCCGATGTACCTCACCCCCAGCTCATAAGCGGCACGCGCGAAGGTGTGGACTTCAAACCGGGTTAGCTGGCGGGGTTCCAGGGCTGGGGAAGGAACAGAAATAAGTATCAAAGTAGACAATGAAACGGGATTAATTTTTGGCAAGCGATCCTTGCTATCAAATAATTTTCCAGGGAGTGGTCCTCACATGAATGTTAGATTGTTACAGTGATTTTTAACATAGATTGGTGCTTATTATGACGATCATTCTCAACTCACACTAATCAACTCTGTTTTAGTTACATCGCTACCATCCGAATTTACATCTTTTTCTGAATCATAGGCCTTTGACGATAGTAGTTGAGGTTTTTACGCAATATCTTCATGACAACAATATTTTAAAATCGCTACGTACCAAAAGGACACTCGGGTAGCATCTGGTACCCCTCGTATTCATGCTCGACCTCCGGACAGTGGAAGCCGAGCGGCTGCATCATCAGGTACGGAGACAGGCCCTCCTTCTCCAGGGCTGCCTTCATCAGCGACATGGTCTTCAGGCCCGTGTTCGGGTCAAACTGGCAGTTGATACCGATCACGTCCGCTCCTGTGGATGTTAACAAGTTTTGCGAGTTTAAAAGTTGAAGTTTAGTGTTAAAATTCCAAGTTTTGCCTGTTGAAATGTTGAAGTTGTGTGTGTTCAAAGTTGAAGTTTCAACTGTTTCAAAGTTGAAGTTCTGAGTATTCAAAAGCTGAATTTGTGAGTGTTCAAAGTGGAAGTTTTGAGTTTTCAAAAGCTTTATTTGTGAATGTTCAGGGTTCAAAGTTTTGAAAAATTGAGGTTTTAAGTCTTTAAAAGTAGTTTTGAGAGATCAAAAGTTGTCAAAACAAAAGTTTTTGTGTGTTCCAAACAAGACCACATGTGTGGCTATTTGCAGAGAAAAAAATACAGACGAGTCGCATCTTACCAGCATCAGCCATTCTGACCGCACACTCCCCTGCCGACACGCCTGCACAGTCGCCTTTGGGTCCGATCCGTAACGTGCAGGCGACGGGTTTTCCCTTGGTCTTCATCAGCTCTATCGCCCACTCCGCCTCCTCCACGTGCCCGATGAACTAGTCATTGAAAAATTACGGTTCTTAGTGGCAGGTTCTTGGCACACTGGCAACACCAAATCTGTGCATGTCCACATCAATGTAAGGACACACTATGATGTGTAAAATCTTTGTTTTTCTTACTTGTGTGAAATAGCTCTACAACCCACCTCGCCTCTTCCACGTCTCTTCCAAATCTCTACCTGCATTCATCAATGTTTGGATAACATGTGATGTAAAATCTTCGTTTTCCTATAGCTACTTGGCAGAAATATAGCCTTTCGAAACTTCTTGTTTCCGTTGGACTATCTCCACAAGAGCAAAACCTTATTTCATCGATATCACTTGATTTACATCGACCAATAAGAAGTCTTGGTCGATACCCGTTCATGGGGCTTATTTTGCAAGCTTGGCCAGTAAATCGTCTTTTTCGTGTCATGTGACGTTCTAAGGCTAATAAGAAACCCATCACATGACTAACCTCGGCCAATAAGAAGTCCAGGTCGTGTTGTATGAAGGCCTCCAGCTGTTTGCTGTACTCCTGCTGCACGACTGTCTTCCCCTTCCCGTCCAGGTAGGAGGGGGTCGGGGACACAGCGCCGCACAGCAGCACGTCAGCCGCCCCCGACACCTCCTTCAGGATGGTACAAGCCTTGTCGTTCAGCTCTTTGCACTGAAAAACAACAACAATCGTTTGCATCTCTATCTTTATAGCCGGTATAACCGCCCTTCGGCGTAACACACCAGCTTCGCAGACACGCGGCGCGGCGGCAGCTAGCTACTTAGTATATCACACCGAATGACTTATTATTAGTGTTACACTCAATCTCAGCACTCAATTTCAGGATCTAGGAGTTGTTCAAAGCTTTCTAGTTACCGTGATGGTCCGCCCGGCCTCGTGCCCAGGCATGGTCAGCTTGTCGTCTGAGGAGTAGAAGGTTGAAGCTTGCAGAACATCTGCGCCTGCGTGTAGGTATTCTCTATGTAGAGATTTCACTGGAACAAAATGAAATATGTTTATGAAGCTTCTTTATGAAACTATCAGGGGCTTTTACAACGTTCCGGTGACCGCCTGTCACCTTCAGGGCAGTAGTGGCTAGTGATGATTCGTACTGCAGCGATAGGTGTCGCTGCCGATGTAAACCACTGGTTGATCAATGAAGAACCTTCTTGCGAAGTCTCTTCCCAGCCTGATGACATTATTCACGAAAGTTGGACTCTGTGTTAAATTTTTAAAGTGGATCTTGCCTTAATAGTGATTTGTACCTGTCCTCAGGCAACTAAGGACTGATGCGGACGATCTTTGAGCAAAAGGGGCCAACGTTCAAGGATATGATAGGGATAATTTGATTACTAATTTGCTGCCTGATGCCTGCGAACGATTGACCTTGTCCCTTGATAGAATTTCCGGTAATAATGAGCTCCAGATAATTATGTTATATTGTATTATCTTGTATTAGATATATCATCTGTAGTTTTGTACCGGTATACTAGTATGCCATACTTTATACAATTGTTGTGCAATAAATATTCATATCCCTCCCCCCTCATACAAATTGCTATGTATTCGATGTTGTGTTCAATTTCATGTCACTGTCTGGAAGATTTAACCAATGACATTGTCCTTGATCTGATTTAACTTATCACATTAACGTTATGGGTTCTATTGGCGCGCCAGCCATTTTCATTTTATGCCCACTACCTTTTGTATTAGTTATCCCAACCTGCTCTGCTGGTGTAAGGCTGCCCAGACCATGCATTTATGTTTCATGAGCAAAGGATCCTTATAAGCACATTATAGAGCTTTCTGCCAATGCTCACAAATCTATGTGAATAAGATAAATAAATATTCATATTTTTCATAAAGATAAACCTATGCTGCTACAGACCGGCTTCAGGGTGTTCTATGACGACCTCGGGTGTCCATGGCCCGGCCAGCACGTACCCTCGCCTCTCCAGGGTGAAGACATAGCTGCCGTCCCCGACAACAGGGCCCTCCCCCAGCCGCTCTAACAGGCCCTTCTTACGTACCTGTGGGGACGGGAGGCGCTCTACAAGTCAAGAGTACAAGCCAAAGCATGTAAATATTGTTTTTTTGCTTGTTTGTTTGTTTGCTTGTTAAATACTACATGTTGTTATTATTATTGCCTAGTCTAAAGTTTTGCGACATTTAAGTTGTCAAATTGTTTTCCCATTTCTCTTGTAAATTCTATACCTATTTCGTAAATGTTACATATTTACATGCTAAATGGGTATCTTAAATGCTCGAAAACTCGCGATGTTCAAGATATATCAATCATATACGTGAATGAACCACTCACTTGATCAGGGCCGCCATTGTTGTTCCGTGCTGTTGACCTGCTGAATTTGCGAACTCCGTGACTTACTAACACCACAGGAGACTTCTGCAGTAAACACTGATATCGCACTACCTTCGACAAACGGGACAGGTAAGACATGGTGACCTTTCACCTGGCGGAAGACGAGGTAAACAAACCGGTTATCTTCACCAGGCAAAAGATATCCCCAAGAAGTAATAAAGGTATGCGGGATATATAAACGGATTATCCTTAATTCACCGAACAATGATACCAGAAGATGTAATGAAAATATACAACTACACACGTACAGGACCCTTGAACATGCAGCAGGGAGGAACCTACTGTATAGCAAGGGGCCAGCTACTAGTGCCATGGCCTAGGCACAGGCAGATCGGTGCTCATTGTATGGCCCACCCTCCCTACTCCCACACCTTGCTTTCCTACAACAGACAACACGTCCACCTCGTTGGTATGTGGCCGTTAATTCCTTGACCCAATGATTAGTCACCACTGAACATGCAACACACCATGTAAAATCAACTACAAAGAAAGAGCAGTTCGTACCTTTTCTTGATCGTGACCTCGCCGTGCGGAGTTTCTTAGGCACACAGATAGAGCCTGTACCTAAACGTTTGTCGACAACTGACCACTGCTCGGGTCAGTACAGCCGACCTGATTTGCACCGGTTGATGTAGTTATTTATAACTCGCGCAAGCCTATTGGGACCCACCTTTCTTAAAGTCTAATGCCATGCAAATGCCCTCTGCCGTGGGGTAATCAATATTTACCGACGAAGCAACCACTGGAAAGAAGAGAGTGGCAGGTTATGGTGTCCCGCATCGCCAGTAACTAAAACGTGGTGACGAAAAAGAACTGTCGAAGCGTAGCTAGTAAAAACATACAGTATTTTACATCCAACGTCCAAAACATACAACCTATATATAATATAGATAACGTCAAGTCCTTCGTTGTGTGCATTTTGATGTATAATTGTAGGAGACCTTAAGGTCCTTAAGTCGCTGTACTTTTTGTTGTCAATAAAGATTTCAGTTATTGGCAATGGCCAGTTATGCAGATATTGAATCGTTGAAACTTTGAGCTTGCCTGGGCTTACAAAGTCCGCCACGCCACGAATCGGGTCGCATGTTTGTTTGACATTTCCTATTGTACCAGTCACCATGTGTACACAAAGATGGCGGCAGGGTTCCAACGTCATATGATTACAGTCCCTGACATGTGTGACGTACTGTACAAAGGGTAGAACACACTCAGACTGCGACGATGCCAGGTAAGTTCGACTAGAGTGAACATACTAAATACTATGGTAATTAAAATCGAGGATCGTTGTGATTTCTAAACACGTTTTGTGTGCGTTTTAGCAAGTGAAGACTTCAAGGTGACCCCCGTCACCTTTGTACACTACTATGTTATCAGGCTGCCTGGGAAAGTAATGTAATGTAATGTAATGTAATGTAATGTAATGAAGAGTCATAGGTCATTTTCCTCAGAAACTCGGTTGCACTTTGGACCAGTATTGTTGCTAAATCTAAATAAGCAGGTTCTCGTTATTCGACCTTTCCTATGTGCACGTACATGATTTGAATTAGCAGATTCTTTTCTCTTGGTGAAATAATATAGGTAGTCTACAAAATTATATTTCTTGTGTGAAATCTTTTGGTTTCTCGGCCTTTGTGGAACCGAAAAAAAGTTTACACTTGCTAAATGATTGAAATGTATATATTGGACATACAAACGATTGTTTTGAACTTTTTTTCTGTAGAATCTGAGTACCATTTTACGGAGGGTTTCAAGGTGACGGACGACGTCAAAGCTGCCTTCGACAAGAATGGCTACGTCATCATCCGGTCCCTCCTGAGCGGCGAGGAGACGAGGAAACTGACGGAGGCTCTGGAGTCCGATGAAGGCGTGAAGACCAAAAGCTACGGACGGGACGACACTGGGGGCAGGAAGACCAAGACGGTTCTGTGGAACAACGTCGGCAATGACATCACAGGCGTGGTGGCCAGGACGGAGAAAGTGGCGGGAACTTTCGAACAGGTTCTTAGAAATATAGAATGTGTAGAGAGGACGTCATTGGTGGGCCGCCGCCATCTTGGTGTCCTGCCGTATGTGAAGACTTTTGGTCAGTAACGGGACACCAAGATGGCGGATATCTTATGGCCAAGGTCTATACACGTAGAAACTGGATATATAATAGGTCTATGTATGTTTCGTAAGGATGAATTTATTTTTTCTGTTTAATCTGCCCATGTGTTCATCCACCGACTGGGGCCACTGGATTTTCATTGTTTACATCTAGTTTTTATTTACTGATTTCTCTTTGTTGTTGTTGTTATTTACACAGCTTCTTGGTGGTGAGGTATATCACTACCATTCCAAGGTCATCATGAAGGAGGCTCGGACGGGGGGCGCCCATCTCTGGCACCAGGATTATGGGTACGCTGCTTCCACTCTAAAAAGAAAAGTCCCATTCAGAAAAATTATGTTTGATTCTAGCATACTAGATACAAGAAAAACATTGATAATTGAGAGAATTGTATTAACACAGTTGGTTTCAGGTCTAAATTTATTCGGCAACTTCTTTCAGTCTTTTCAACCATAATTATATACATGTGTAAATAACCAATATGTTTGCGGTCTGGGGGCAAATGTGACAATGTTTTAAGTGAAAAATGTCTGTTTCCAGCTATTGGTACGAGAACGGCTGCATGTATCCTAATATGGGCACGGTGTGGATCGCTGTTGACAAGGCTGATAGGGGAAATGGTTGCCTCAAGGTAAGCAGAGATCGTTTTATCGAAAAAAAAAAACACTTAGCGATGGCTGAATGAACTGGTTAAACGGCTTAACTACGTCAAGAATCAATGTTGAAGATATACCTTCATGTGTTTATGTGTTTATTCGTCTGTTTGTTCCTTTGTTTAGATCATCCCTGGGTCCCACAGGGCTGGTAGAGTGGACCATGTTCGTGTCGGGGACCAGGCGGGAGCGGATCTAGAGAGAGTGGCAGAGGTAGGGAGTCCAGTTACAGTATTAAATGACATTGATGTGAATTTCTTTTCATCTAAACATTACACTTTGTTTCAGAAACTGTCCACCAGAAGAAGAAATACGGTTGCGTAGAAAGGTTCTTTCTTGTCAAAAACTCTAAGTTACTAATCTAATGACAGCAACACAAGAATGAAATTGTCATTTTTCATTCCTCAGCTTGAGAAGGCGCTTGGGCTGTTCCATGTGGAGATAGACCCGGGGGACGCGCTGTTCTTCCACTCCAACATCCTGCACCGCAGCGACCAGAACAGCAGCGACAGGCGCAGGTTCGCTCTTCTTCTATTGGCTGATTGCACGTGATGTCACGGCTTAAAGAAACGTGTTTTTGAGCACATAGTTCTCTTATTTATTGTATCCACGGTGTATCTAGGGCTGTGCTTTATCCAGAACCATGCACGATTCTGGATAGTCCATTCGTATCCAAAACCGTGCCTGGGGCACATCTACGTTCTTGGATACCATGTGTGACTGTTTCTTTCCGAGTAGAGAGCTGTATCGGAATGAGTTCTAATGTTGATGATGAACGTTTGTTGTTGCAGGTGGGCCTTTCTCGTTGCCTACAACCGTGCCGACAACAACCCCGTCTACAAACACCACCATCCTCAGTACACGCCTCTCAGCAAGGTGACTGTTGTTTCAAATTTAATAACTATAGGATTTTCATCAATGCATGAAGAGAACATATCCAAGTATTGACAAGTGACAATTAATAAATCATGCATTGTACGTTCAGAAAAATATCTCAAAAATAGGTCTCTTGGTCTTACACTGAGCAAATGGTGGGGTCGTGCGACGTGACGGTCGTGCGGAGTGTCCGACTCGGAACCAAGAGGTCCCGGGTTCGAATCCTGTCATGCCACTGATCGTGTGCGTTTGGGACTTTTCTCACTTCGCTCAGGTGGAAATGGGTGCTGTATTGTCTTCTGTGTTGGTGGCGGTATAAAAATAAGTTGACAAAAGACCTGAGTGTGCCGTCACCACGTCTTGTGAATACAAGTTTGGAATAATTATGTATTGTTTTGCAGCTTCCCAACGCGGCTATCCTGGAGTGTTCTACTGTGACTGACCTAACCGGGAAGGACTTCTTCTCTCTGGATAGAGACTTCTCCCTGGGGTCTTTGGACAAGAAGGCGTAACTGGCTCAACATGTTAACATGATGGTTATGTGTAGAGAAACATTAACCACAACCCGAACATGTTTTGTTCTTTGTTATCAAATTGCTTATAACCTTCTCCCTGCTGCCTAACCCCGTAACCAATAGAGCATTGGTAACCTAAAGACTTACTTCTGTCTGCTGAACACCCTCTCAAGCATTGTCGAGTCCTGCACCTTTAATAGTCTGAAGGCTGTTTGGAACGATTCACGACTTATGGGAAAACCTTTAATGGCTCGTAAAGGTAAAATACAGACATTTGTTTTCAACTAGTTACTAGTAACTAAAAATCTTAAATTTAGTACATTGTACCTACATTATAAAGACATATCCTGTCAAGCTATATTTCTGCTTTATTGCAGAATTTGCATTGCATCTTAGATTCTAATCTACTTCTTCGTTTTGCATTACCCTGTACTTTTTATGGACCGTCAAATAACTTATATGCTTATATTTAGCGTCCTTACGTAATATCTTGGCTCTTATTTATCATAAACCCTAACAGAATCGACACTTGAACAGATTAATAGAATGGATTGAATAAATACCTTGCTAGATAAGTAGCTATGTACAGCATACGGCTTGCTATATGCTATATTGAATCGACACTTCAAATAATAACCCTTAAACTAAACCTCGCCCTCAGACGTCTGCTGACTGTTCTTCTCAGACACGTCACCCATCTCCATGGTGATATACTTGGTGACGTCAATCCCAGCAGCCTTCACCATGGCAGCAAATCGTGAGCTCTCATTGGTCAAAAGAGCACGAGGGGTGTCGAATTCCGACAACTAGAAAAAATGAGATACACTGTCTTTGAAATTGCATGTTTGTAGTCAAAATTGCATAGTTAGTTTACACAAGAATCAGGTACATTCATTGTGTGAAATGTACGTTGTGTATTTCCTTTCTATAGACATTTTTTTCTGAAAAGGTTTGATCTAGCGGCCTATATTGGTAGATTCAATTAATTTCACACATCCACAACCACGATGATATGAACAAACTGAAGTTAGAATCATGTCGTCTGCTGACCTGTCCGTCCTCCATGACCATGACCCTGTGTGACGTCATGACGGTGTTGAGCCTGTGCGCGATGGTCAGCATGGTGCAGTCTGCAAACGCCTCGTGGATCGTGGTCTGGATCAGACTGTCCGTCTCCGAGTCGATAGCCGCAGTCGCCTCGTCTAGAATTAGGATCTGGGCAGTAGTAATAAGAGATGCTATGAGATGACACTAAGTGTCAATATGAGACAATTGTTCTCATCCTCAATGTTTTTGTTTTGCCGGCCGGAACTTGCATTGGATGCCTTTAGGTACATGAACTATTCTTTTTAACTATATACAAGATAAGCTCCCTAGTTTTAGCTCTTTAGAGAGCAAAGCAAATATAATATTCCAGCCGCAACTCAAAAACTAGAATCTAGATCTGAGGAGCAGTAATTAACACCGCCATTCTATAAGAATAATTTTTGGCCTCAAACGTTACTGCTAACTTTCCTTTTTGGCATTTTGAGAGCAGTTAAAGTTTTCAATGACAAATTACGTAATGCTAAGTTCGCCAGTTTGTGTCCCTAAGAATCCGTATGCTCTTTTATATGTTGAATAGTAAGTATAAAATATTAATCATAAGATTCATCTGATAGAAAATAAGTCTGTATAAGAAACTATCAGTTTTCAACGTCCGTACCTTACAGTTCCGCAGTAGGGCCCTGGCCATACACAGCAGCTGTCTCTCACCGACAGAGAAATTCTCACCATTTTCCACCACAACTGAGTCCAGGTTTGAATCAAGAGCTCGGATCTATCAAGAATAAACGATGTTACAATAAATCTGCCTATTCAAGTGTAGGACGATGATGAATTCGAGCTAGAAATAAACTTTAAACATAGAGCTTTGATGATATTGCGCACATTTGCAAGGTGGCATTCCTGGGGATGGTTCAATGATGGGGAAACGGAGTTAGGAAGGGCAGGGGAGAGAGAGGAGAGTTTTTGTGAGTTAAACTTACGGCGCCATCCATGTACACACGTTCCAGTGCTCTCCACATCTGGTCATCACTGTACTGGTTGAACGGGTCCAGGTTGTACCTGTATAAAACCGATCATGGTCAGCTTCATTATGTTTCTCTACTCTGTAAATGTCTCAGGATTGGGACAGGATTATGGGACAGGAGCCAAGCTAAGCCAACCATGTAATACTACCCATCTATATCTTAATCCATCTATGTTTGTATCTTCATGTAGGATTGTGGATGGAGACCAGCCCATACCTGACGGTGCCGACGAACAGTACAGGGTCCTGTGGGATGATTGACAGCTTACTGCGTAGCGCGCTCAGCCCGATCTTACTCACGTCAACCCCGTCGATGTAGATGGTGCCTTCCGCAGGCTCGACCAATCGGAAGATCGCTACACCGAGGGACGATTTTCCTTCAAACACAGTAAGACAAAGTCTTTTTACCAAGAGGATTCAGTTCTGAAAGTAACAATTGGACAAAACTTCGCCGCATCAAAATGCAATCGCTAATTGCTTTAATGTGGCTCTTCTGGTAATACCATTCCTGACACAGTTTAACATTTATAGCTGTTTGAGTACCAACTCCCTCCTGGTTACGGCATTACTCCGGGTGGGCAAGAGGAAGAATGTTAAATTCACAAACATCAGTGTAGTATCAGTGTAGCCGGTATAACCGCCCTTCGGCGTAACACACCAGCTTTGCAGGCACGCGGCGCAGCGGCAGCTAGCTATATCACACAGAACGACTTGTTACACTCAATCTTGCACATTTAATTGCAGGAGTTGTTAAAAGCTAAATTCTAGTGATGATGCCCCAACTGTGCTTGGTGGCAACGAGTTCCAGTCTACGATAGTTTTGGAGTTAAGTATAAGTTATCTTGCATTGTTTATTAGTCATTTCAAAGGGTTATTTCAAACCACCTTACCTGATCCAGTTCGTCCCACAATGCCAATCTTCTCACGTGACCGGATGTTGCAGGAAATGCTTTTGAGGACGAGAGGGAGGTTCTCCCTGTAGCGCATGCTCAGATTGTGCAGCTGAATTTCGCCCTGACTCGGCCAAGATGCTTCAGGGTCTCGGTCTTCGATAACATCCGGGGCCTCAGCCGTAAGGTTCTTAAAATAGAACCATGCAAAATACAAAGCATTAGGAAGTCCCACTATTTTGAGTAATATACGTAGGACCAAGTGACACGTTAGTGGCAAAACTGCGACTTCTAACTGACACAGGCTGAAAGATGCTGCCATTGATGGTTTGAATGTATCGTAGTATCCAAAGTCCCCTATTTTATACATCTCTTGAACAGTCTTCAGGCGAATTTGATCTTAGTGAGCCTTTGAGGATTAAGATCATATCACTGTGTGAGTCGCTGATATATGTTAGTTTTACTTTTTTTTCGATTCTTGTTTTGAATCTTGACTCAGCATTTGCGGCTGTGTTCCATCTAAACACCAGAAAGACATACTGTTAATCGTTCATCGACCATTAACCGATGAGGTTTTATTTAAGATCCCATCTTTTTAGATGGCATCTTTAATCAAGAGTGTGTCATACCGTGATGTAGTATCTCAGACGTTCCACGGAGGTGAATGTCGCCTGTGCATCGGCGGCATCCGTCATCATAAACTGCATCATTCCAGACACCTAGGTGATAGAGGAGGGGGGAAGGTTGTTAGAGAGCATGAAATTATAGGTTCATGATATATCGCATAGTTCTGAAGTTTTTCAATGGAGTTCGAAAGGAAAGTTCTAGCCTTCGTAGCATCAATCTGACTTGACACACTGACACCATGAGTCGATGCAAGTAAGCGTAAACTCATGAGGGTCACCAGGTGCACTGGGTAGAACTTACTTCTCGAAACGACTTTAAGCTTAAGGGTTGGTGGGAGCTTTGCCAGGAATAGATAAAGACACAATACATGCAAGTTATTGCACAGCGCTTAAGGGTCGATGAAAGGTTTCTTGAGAATAGATAAAGACACAACCAAACACACACTAGTGGGGTCGTGTGGCGTAGCGGCAGAGTGCGCGACTCAGAACTAAGAGTCCCAGGTTCGAGTCCTGACATGCCACCGATCTTGTGCCCTTGGGAAAGGCACTTAACACGACTTTCCTCACCTAGCTCAGGTGTAAATGAGTATTGTCATGTCATGTATTTGTCCCCTGTGTTGGTGTCGGCACTAATATAAGTTGATAAAACTTGAGTGTGCCGTCACCACGTCTGGTGATTACATGTTGGAATAAAAAAAAATATTAAAAAACACACCTGTAAGGCATAGGTGATGGCCAGGCCGGCCTGTGTGGCTGGGATGCTCCCGTGAAGAAGCACCACCGTCAGTGTCATGAGGACAGTGAGGGCGAGGGCGATCATCTCCACACGAGATGCTACCCAGTGTCCGCCCATCTCCGCCAGATAGAAGATGTTGATGTAATTATCCATCAAACCGTTGAACCTGTTAGAGTTCAAGATTTAGCTTTCATTTTGTGCCAAAACTAGTACTAGAGAGAGTGGACATGACAGCGAGAGACTGACTGATGGCTGACTGATGACTGATTGACTAACTGACTGATGACTGACTGATGACTGACTGACTGACTGACTGACTGATGACTGACTGATGACTGACTGACTGATGACTGACTGACTGATGACTGGCTGACTGACTGACTAATGACATGACTGACTGATGACTGACTGACTGTTTGACTGATGACTGACTGATGACTGACTGATGACTGACTGACTGACTGACTGACTGATGACTGACTGATGACCGACTGATGACTGACTGATGACTGACTGACTGACTGACTGATGACTGACTGATGACTGACTGATGACTGACTGATGACTGACTGATGACTGACTGACTGATGGCTGACTGATGACTGACTGACTGACTGATTGACTGGCTGGCTGGCGGGCTGCATGACTGACTAACTGAATGAGTAAATTACACGGCATTGGTTTGGTAAATTCTAGATATTGTTCACAACTAACGCATTAAGTTTGTTGACAATGTCTCCGTTGTTGATTGTATGATTACAAACATTGCGTCAATTTCACGGTACGTCTAATATGCATTTAGCAAAGTCCAAGACAGCTACTAAGCGTCCAGGTTTCACTTATTCTATCTATTTCAGAATAGAATTATTACTGATTCTTAATTAATCTTAACCCCCGATGAACCCATTTCTGATACTCACTTCTTAACAAAAGCTTCGTCCATTTTAAAGGCGTGGATCGTAGTGAGACCATTCAGGGTCTCGGTCACGTGACACAGCCACGGCGTCCTAAGGGTGTTCTCCAACCTGGTATGGGGAATTGGGAATAGTGCAACACTCTGTATGTGGAATAGCAACGACAGGTTGTATTTGTGGCCACTCTCTATAACCGCACTTCAGCGTAACTGAACTCAACCATGCCCATTACAACCTACGGAAACACACACACACACACAGACAGACCAAAAACAGAACCCAACCATGCCCATTACAACCTACGGAAACACACACACACACACACACACAGACCAAAAACAATACCTCCATTTTTCATGGAGGTAACAAATTTACAGAAATCATGGCATCCTGTACAATGCTTAGTTTACAACTACAAATGATGATTTACCTTCTGAGTTCTCTAATGATGGCCTGGAAGAGGCAGTACAGGGCGTAAAAGATGACAAACAGCACGACAACAGCTACCAGGAAGAACGGCATGACAATTGCGATGGCGACGAACGCCGCGACAGCGTTCCACAAGTCGGTCATCAGGATGTTGACAACCAGGGGAAGCTGCACGTCAACTGAGGAGGGGTGGGGTAGAAACAATGTCTTGGTTCCATTCGTTGCGAATTATTTTTCGTCGTGTTTAGAAATGCACGCTGGCAGAACGTGTTTGCTTGTCTCGTATTGTAGTCTGGTTCTAGCTATTTATTGGTGGTGGTATCAAAAAATAGGGACTCCGCGCGAAGCTTGTTTTAGGGCTATTTCAAACCCTTCAGGTATGTAATGATGACGAAAATGTGCTAAGAAATGGTAATAAATGTCAATACCAGATCCCCCCGAAATTGCATTGGATGCCTTTAAAATAACAAACGTTACAGCACCACACATACTACACCCTCAGTACTTGCATTATCGTTCTAACAGAATGGGACACGTCCGACCTACCGTTGTCAGTGTCTCTGGAGAAGCGATTGAGGATTCTACCCGTCGGGGTCGTGTCAAAAAAGCTCATGGGACTACTGAAGACCTGGTAAGAGATAAACCATAGCTTAGTTAACCATGCATTTTCTTTCATATAAGTTTAACTTACTACGACTGGTAAGTTCCTTGTACATGTTTACTTATTTAATAATTTCTCATCCTTTTTTCATATTTTCCCTCCATTTATGATGCTTTAGATTGTTTGAAATCAATACGCACAGGTCTAAAAACGCGATCTTAAAGATGACAAGTGGTAGACGATAATATGTATATTGCACGCAATAATATGTATAGCATACTTACAGACTTGAAAACCTTTCTGTATAAATGGTAGGAGGCAGCAAGAGTCGCCTGTAAAAAAAGAACTGATCGTCATGGACATTTCCAATTTACATGTCGGCATTTGTTGATGTTCTGTAAGAATTTGTTAACCTGGGGTTTCAAAGAATAACATGGCCAGATACAATTCATCCCCATTCAATTTGTTTATGTTTGTTGATTCCAATGTCTCCTTGTACATATGACTAACGGAACTAAATGCACTTGTCCTGTTGCTGGCACATGTCCGCATCTACCCCCCATATCTACCCTTTGCTTGCACCTAACAGTACATTAGGCTCTTGTCGTCTTGCTAAATGGTCTACAGCTTCCGTTAGTTACAATCAGTCTCGGCGGCTAACAATACACAACTGCTAACAATTTACTATATTGCGGGCTCATCATTAATGACGATGATGTGATGTAGGCATATTCCATTACAGTGAAGTCTGACCCTGGGTAGTTTTTTTCCATCACATGTTGGCAGTAGAATAGTGCATAACTACCTTACTGAAGAGCCATGACTTGAGGATGACCATCATCAGCATCAGTACGGCTGTCCCACCGAACACCGAGACATAGTACTCCAGGTCCGGGTTATCCGCCAGACTGCCACTACTGGTACTGTTTCCTCCATTCAAGCTGCCCTGGGTCTGCATCAAAGTTGTCAATATTATAGAAAATATTTGCCCTGCTTCTTGTTAACTTTATCAACATTATAGAAAATATTTGCTCTGCTTTTTGTTAACTTTATCAACATTATAGAAAATTATGGGTTGATGATGGTTATTAATTCTTCAATAAGTAGAAATACTGAAGAAAGGAGGTTACATAGGAGCATTTTTTAAATTGTTATAGATTCGATAAGTAGTGTCAAGACTCGTTGGAATAACGACTCAATTGTACTTCTACTCCCAGTGGGCTTAACCATCCAACATGGCGGACAGCAATGACGTCATAATCACGTGAGTGCCAACATCCTATAGCGTCACATTTTTACTTACCCCGTCGCCCTGTTCGATCCAAGTGCTGAGCCAGAAGTTGCTGAAGACGATGGTGGCAGCGTTGAGGGTAAATATGAGTAACACAGCTGCGGTGCTGAAGATACCTGTTTAACAGCAACAAAAACGTACAACCGTAAATAATTTTTTTTATTCCAACATTTCATGACTGGACATGGGGACAGCACACTCAAGTTATATCAACTTATTTTATACCGTCACCAACGCGGAGGACAAATATGGACAACACCGTACATAATTTCATCACGTTGGTGAACTTGGAGAGGCGCGACGCTCCCTGGAGCATGCGGTGCTGAGTGAGTGAGAGTGAGTGGTGAATGATTGAATTTCGAAGTTCTTTACTGACAACCACTTGTTTACAAGAGCCGACGGTTTAATGTTATAAATGTTATTGCTGAAGATGGTAAGCGAATTACCGCTTGCTTTCATGTAAGTCGAGTAGTTTTCGAACTTCACTTTTCCAGCTTCCATCTCCTCTTGTTGAGTAAGGTTTCCTGTAGGGATGTCGTTGGGCAGAGAAGTACGTTTTTAGGCGTTTTGACACTTCAATCGCAAAATTTACTGTGATATATTAGTTTTCCTGTCCTTTACATATTCTGAGATACATAGGATTTCTTTTGCATAGGATTTCTTTTGCTAATATGTGTATTTTACACGGTTAAACATGGTTTTAGGAAGACCTCTAAATGCTTGTCATATACTCGTACATACACATTCATTGTCTTCATCTCTTAGGAGACACCAGTCCTGCAGTTGGGATCTCTTACTCATAAGTTTGCTAAGAAATATTTTATGACAAGCCACAAGAAGGCTATACTGGCTTGACAAAAATTAACAACTAATATACTGTAAACACTACTTGCTCTACCTGCTTTTAACGCCTTTTCTTGCTCGTTTTGTTCCTCGATGTCCAAACCCTGCTGTTCTAAAAACATGCCTGCCGTGCTGGATGTGAATGAGTGTTGAATGAATGGTTGGCGACTGCGGATGCTGTTTGTTCGTTGTATCGGAAGTGGTGGAAACACGGGCTTTTCTTTGCTGTTTAACCTGCGGCGAACGAGACGAGGGGTGGCGTGGATGGAATACTTCTGCCCGCCGCCAGGTGTCGCTGTTAAACGGTCGGCCCCCGGGCGGCGTTTGGGGGCGTCTAGTGATCTGATAGACCAACGCGATTTGTCCTTCCGGCTCATCGGGGTTTGGTGCAGGTCCAGGCAGGGGCCGGGTACATCTAGGAAACTAGACACGGGCGAAAAAAACAAGGTATTCAGCTTCAAACTGTAGTTGCCAGAGTAATGGGCTCAGGGTAGGTACCACTACGTACATTGTGATATCTGTGTGATGGTTCTGACACAAACTATCCAACCCTTGTATAATACAGACTTGTCTTGTCTTCAGTGGGTCTCAATGGATATGACAGGGAAATCTGGGCAGGTTTGGCACCATGCCAGAATCATCAATGTCAGTATCAGCGTTTTGAACATTAATTCTATTCATATTAGAAGTCCAATCACCACACCTGGTTTATTAGCACTTTTGGGTATATAGCCCTATACTTAGCCCTAAAGGGCATGAATGTACAAAAAGTTAATTTTCATCAATAATCACCTTGGTGATGTGGGGACTGGGTTGGAACTTTTCGCTCCGTCCTCGCCGTCTGTCCTGTCTTCATCCAGGTAACTCCGGATCATTTCGGCGTACTCCGCGTTCATGGTCACCAGCCGGCGGTGAGGACCCTGCCCTGCCACCCGCCCGTCTTTCAGCAACACCACCTCATCACACTCACTCAGGTACTACATGTAGGGCAGACATGGTCATGTCATTGTATCTATGTCTTATAGACACTGTTCTATACTGTTCACACTCACTCAGGTACTACATGTAGGGCAGACATGGTCATACCATTGTATCTATGTCTTATAGACACTGTTCTATACTGTTCACACTCACTCAGGCACTACATGTAGGGCAGACATGGTCACGCCATTGTATCTATGTCTTATAGACACTGTTCTATACTGTTCACACTCACTCAGGTACTACATGTAGGGCAAACATGGTCATACCATTGTATCTATGTCTTAGACACTGTTCTATACTGTTCACACTCACTCAGGTACTACATGTAGGGCAGACATGGTCATGTCATTGTGTCTATCTCTTAGACACTGAATCCTTCATTTAATATAGTACATGTACATGTATTCTGTTCTATACTGTTCACAGTCATGCACTCAGGTACTGGGTCAGACATATGTAGGACCACAGTCACGCTATTGTATCTATATCTTAGACACTGAATCGTTCATACTGTTCTATAAGGTTGAACATTGTTGTTTATATCAGTTAAAATGTCCCGTACCTGTAGTTGGTGGGTGACCAGTATAACCGTCTTGCTTCGCAGTGTTTCCTTGATGTAGTGTCTATGTATACAGTATACAGAAATATAAACAAATGAAGTATTGAGCTTGAAAGTTTAATCCAAATACACAACAAAGCTCAGCAGAGAAAACTCACCACATGTGAAATGAGATGCCTCAGAAGAGCAGTGGGGAAAAACTAGAAGAGACAAGATCAGAAACGAGGTGATCAGGGAGATGGTTGGCTCCACCATTGTACTCAGGTACATTGAGCACCAGCACATCAAGTGGTTTGGCAACCTCGTTAGACTGCCACCCTCACAACCAGCCCAGAGAGCCTACAACATCCGAGGGTCAGGACGGAGGGCCAGAGGGAGACCCCGCCGCCGCTGGATAGACGGTGTGACGGAGACCCTGAGTGCCCATGGCCTGACACCGCAGCAAGCCACTCGACTTGCCCGGAACCGCCTTCTCCACTCCCCGCGACGCCCCCATAGAGGTAGAAGCGGCCGGATAAAGTAAAGTAAAGTACACAGACACTCCTGAGTACAGGTGAACTCACCTGAAGATGTGCTCACCGACATGAGCGTCCACCGCGCTCAGAGGGTCGTCCAGCAGATAGATGTCCCTATCCGCGTACAGCGCACGCGCGAGACTGATACGCTGCTTCTGACCACCACTCAGGTTGATTCCCCGCTCACCGATCTTGGGTAATGAAAAATAGATTATGGGCAAAGAAATACGCAGCCAAGGTATACAGACAAGGAGATAGAAACGTTAATGGAGATAACAATCCCAGACCCTTCACCTATAGCCAGGTTATTAGGCTGCTGGAGACTAGTCATTGACAAAAAAAGCTCAAACGAAACGAGATATTTTGCACCTCTTCTCTACAGGAGCGCGTCTTGTGTCTTCAACCGTTGCTTTTCCGGGAATCGAAACTTGAACGTGAAACTTGGAAATTCTAAGACTCTTCTGGCGTTGCCAATGACCATGATATAGTGGCCTCCTGAACACTACCATCACTGGGCATCAGCTTATGATACTTAAGGATAACTACTTTCCCCTTAATGGGGTACTTTTGCCACACTCACCTCTGTCATGTCTCCCCCGGGAAGCTGCTCAAAATCCTGTTTGAGGCAGCAGGCTTGGACTGTCATCTCATATCTCATGGAGGGAAAAAAGGCAGTCACCATAATTGGGAATTATACTCGTCATATACTCTTCTCACATTCTAAAATCAAGCAAGTATTGTTTCTATGTTCCCACTTACATAATGGACCGTTTTCAAACTGAGCTTATAACATAAATGCGATGAGTGACATATTTGAGATGCCGTGAGTAAAAAAATATCAGAGACTATTGATATGACTAAAACTGGTAGCTAATTGCAAGAACAGGGGTTTGTGATGTTGCCATTGTGAAAATGCATGTTCAGCGTGCAATCTACTAGTACACAATACATACAACACAATATGACACAATCGCATACCTGTTGGCATCGAAGGGTTTTCCCAGCAGAATGTTGTCCCTAACGGTGGCGTTCTGTATCCAGGCCTGCTGGGCCACATAGGCGATATCCCCGTCCACGGCCACGCCTCCCTGCACCGCCCGCATCTCCCTCAGAATGGCGGCGATGAGGGAGCTTTTCCCCGCCCCAACACTCCCGCAAACCCCCAGTAGCGTCCCCTGTTGGGAGAAAGGTTGGCACCACAAGTTTTGTCATCCTAACTATGCCTGCCTGCCTATAGCCTGAGTGTCAGCCTTGTTAGCTTTCGTCCGCTCCCCAAGATCCGCTACCGGCCAACAGCGGATCTTGGGTAGCGGACGAAAGCTAACAAGGCTGACACTCGGGCTAACCTGCCTAAGTGCTCAGGCCAGGACCTGGCCCCTTGCTCCCCTCCGTCTGGTTTCTCTAGCTCGCTCTGTTGGTCATCCTAATCTCTCGTATACAGTGAATCTTGATTTTTCCAATGCCAGTTTTTGTATAGAACTTTGCACAGTACCGAGGACCTTTTCCCGCTACAGCTACTTCTACCAAGATTTCTTAAATCATTGTTAATTTGTATTGTTATGGACGTATAATAATCCATAACACTTCAAGAATCGACGTTGAATTTCTGGACCATTATTGCGTATAGCTTATACAGGATGGAACAATCAGAAAATTAATATGTAACCTTCGATATGGTGAGATCGATGTCAAATAGCGTCTCAATCAGGTTAGTGTCCGTGTGTCCGTTCTGACCAGGCACAGTTGTTGGCTCTGTTTCCTCTTCTTCAGCTCCCGTTCTGCTCTCCTCCTGTCGTTTATCTAAATCACGAGGATCAAGAAGAAATGAAGTTTTGTCCATAGCCATTTTCTTGCCAAAAGTGTACTAAAAACACCTCGGTTTTCCATGGGTGTTCTGTTGTGTCAAACAAAACGTCTAGTACAGCATTGAGGCCACAACTGCAATACTTAATACATGGAACTGATGGTGAGTTCAGCACTAAGGAGAGGTACGGTCCACACTTATTAACCAATGGGGGGAGGCTCAACAAGTTTGGGAATATAAACGCTTGTTGTGGCAGAAGGTATCTGATCGTTGGGTTTGGCACAGAAAAAAAGTTTAAAATTGTGTGGCAAGAATAATTACTTTTGATTGGTGGTGGCGGAATGGTGATGGTTATTATGAAGAGCAATAATGGTATATCATTGCTCATCATGACAAGACTGTTGCATATTTACCAAATAAACAGACTTCATTGCATACTCTCTATTCATGCATCTCAAATTTACTCAAATTTGATTCGATTTGTATAGAAAGGTAGGCGTGGTCTCGATCTGGCCACAATGCTCCCAAACTTCCCAGAGGTTCCATCTACCTTTTCCTTTCTTGTCGAGTGCGTCCCAAGCGAAGGTGGCAAGTTTGATGTCGATCGCTGTTTTCTTGTCATCAGGCAGCTGGCTTGTCGTATCTCTCTCCTCCATGATCATCAGGCTCTGTAATAATTGTAGTAACAACACAGTCTGGTACTGTACTATTGTTGCTGTTATAGTAGGGTACTGTACCAGTGCACTGTTGAAGTTTAGGGTACTGTACTATTGTAGCTGTTTAGTAGGGTACTGTACCAGTGTACTGTTGAAGTGTAGGGTACTGTACTGTTGTATTGTCAAAAATGTTAAAAGTTAGACCTTAGAACTAGAAGTGTGATACGACAAATTCAACGTGTTGATTTATTCACATACTTGTGTGTAGATTAATTTATTTTTATCCACTTATGTTTGTATGTATAGTTATGACCTTCAAATACGAAATTCGCGGTACTTGTCTTGTTATTCCTGACCTTGAGTCGCTTTGCAGAGATGGCGCATTCCGCTAGGTTCCGGATGAGTTCGGGAGTGAGCAGGAGCAGGAGGGCCAGCACATGGAAGCAGGACACCATCGTAAAGGCCTGCAACAGCAGAAACGTGCTACGTCAAAATTTGTCATCTAAAAACGGGATTTTCGAGGAAGATTCGACGGTATACAAAGGCATTATGTAACATTTTTACACCCAAAATCTAAACATTTTAACTAAAGTATCGCTCAGAGGAAATACAAGCTACAAGCTATCGTAGAGTGGAACTCGTTGCCACCAAGCACAGTTGGGGCATCATCAGCCATAAACAACTCAAAGAATTAGTGTAACAAGTCGTTCGGTGTGATATGCCTGCGAAGCTGGTGTGTACACATGTTACGCCGAATGGCGGTTATACCGGCTATACCGATACAGATACAACCTTACTTAGAGTAGGGTCTTACCTGCGAAGCTGTGAGCTCATTTCCGGTCATGACGTGTGCACTAAAGGTGACGACACTGGCGATCGGCACGACTGTTGTCAACATGGCGATCATCACTGACTGGAGAAACCCCGAGAACTGCAGCAGTTTTGTCTCTCGGGCCCTCAGCTCTAGGAAACACAGCAATCATTAATATTTCTGTTATCTATGGAGTTAGCTGCCAAATATCTACCCCGCGTACGCGCGCGCGTGTGTTTGTGTATATATGTGTGCGTGCGTGTGCGCGCGCGCGTTCGTGTATGTGTCTTAGAGAGAGACAGAGAAAGTGTGTGTGTGTGTGTTTGTGTGTGTGTGTGTGTGTGTGTTACAGTGTGTGTGTGTTATTGTGTGTGTGTCCTGTAGATAACCCTAGACACACATGTAGATAACTTTGCGATACCCCTATCCCTTAAACAACAGAAGTTTGGCATAAGGGCACGGTAAACACAATTTTCTAACCGGTAACCACCCTGGCCCCAAGGTACCTCTCTATGATTTTGTACCTACCCTCCACCCTAGCGATGAATGGTTTCTCCCAGGCGTACATCTTGATAAGTTTGGCGCTGTTCAGCATCTCACTTGTCATGCGCACTCGCTCGTCAGCGATCTTCACACATCTCTCTCTCAGATTCATAATCTTCACTCCCAGAAGCATCTGAAGAGTAGAGATCATTGTTTTTGTCATTTTTTGCTAATTTTGACATTCGAATTCACTGTTTTGTGTTTTTTTACCCAGAAGGTCACTTGATTTGTGTGCCATGCCAAAATTAAGCAATCAGAAATTGTCGAGGGCAAAATGCCTACAATAACTTCTGAAGGTAAAGATCGGGTCAATATAGTCGTTATCGTCTATTGTTAGATTGCCAGTACTTCAACATTGATTACAAGTTGGATGAATGATAAAATTGATGCTGGTAGTGATAAAAGTTGACGACGATGATAATGATAATGATGACTCCTCGAAAAAGACGCAGTTGTCTCACCTCTATAGGCAGTAGGAGACTGGTGACGCCGATGCCCAGCAGTGCCCAGGGGCCCATGACGTGCACAGAGTACCCGATCAGGGGAAATATCATCAGCGGGAAGAGCAGCAGGAAGCCCGCGTCCTTCGTCAACTCCCCGACGCGGAAGGAGTCCGTAGCCAACAAGTTCACAAGCTGCGTAAAGACACACAGATGGATGTAGTTCAGTAAGGGACCAGTCACCTACAGTTTGTACACCATGCATAGTCTGGACATATTTCGTCTTCCACTATAGCTTGAAGACTGAATGCGGCTACAGGACATTTCCACACGACTGTAGACGCAGAACACAGTGGATGATGACTGTAGCTTGCACGATATCATAATTGTATGTTCCCTCGCAATCAGCTTTCGTGGCAAGAGTTTGCAATGGCGTTTGATACTAAGTACTAATGCTTAGGTCACATTTCCAAACCTGGGCCCGGCCGGGCTGTTTGTACGAACGAAAAATTAACTATTCTTATCAAGAATATAGAGAAATAGAGCCCACGATTGTTATTAAGAACTTTTCGATGTTTTGTTGTCTTTTGTATCGTAGTTTTCGTTCCCAAAAGCTGCCCGGTCGGGCCCCGTGTGTGGATTGTGACCCCAGCATATAACAAACAAACAAGCAAACAAACCTACCTCGCCGACAGTTTTACCCTTCAGGCTCTG
Source organism: Branchiostoma belcheri (assembly GCF_001625305.1). Taxonomy (NCBI): domain Eukaryota; kingdom Metazoa; phylum Chordata; class Leptocardii; order Amphioxiformes; family Branchiostomatidae; genus Branchiostoma; species Branchiostoma belcheri. The sequence goes on along the minus strand of NW_017803910.1, from coordinate 1,791,771 downwards.
CAGACGCATGATCTTGTGGTAGCCCATGCCGATGACAGCAGCTACGACCCTCGCGCCGGCACGGTCCCCCACCACCTGTGTACATCCGAATGCGAGCGTGCGGATCACCTCTAGCACGAACATGCCCACGACTAGCGCGATGCCCCGCCATAGAGGAGGGTCCGATGCTGCCGTGTATTGTAGGATCCATTGGACAAAGAAGGTCTGCAAGGTATGAGAACGATAATACTAGTACCTATTGCGAATCAAAGGCTTGTGAACAACAATATACTATTAGATAGATACAGCAGATGAAAACTACTGACTATACGGTGCATGTGGATAATGTACAACCCTTTGGGTTTTAACTTCTTTTCTATTTGGGGAGCAGCAAAAGACATCCTGAGCGTCTTTTGGTTGCCTTTTTAGATAGCTGACTCCTTGAACATCCAAACATGTGCTCTTCTTTAATTCGTCCCTTTTGTGGCCTGCATATTCATACACGTTTTGTACACAAAAGAAATATTGTACACGTAGTCTCATTGCCTGAGGATGCCATACTATTTTGCAGTTCATACACAGTAATATGTGGGTGAATCATGGAATATCATTCATTCACACAACTAAATTAGATGCATTCATTCAGGCTCACCGATATGACAAAGTACGTCGCGAAATACAGGACACCGGTGGCCATGGATACAGCCAGTCGGGTGCGGAGAAACCGCCAGAAGACGCTCGGCATAGAAGCGTCCTTCTGTCCTTTTTTGGTGACCTCCTCCGTCCAAATTCTGTACAACCTGGGGCAAAATTAAACAGGTCTAACATGCAGCTGTCATTTCGCAAATCTAAGATTGCCTGAGACTTTTTTTTTCTACAAGATCAAGTCATGCACAGCCATAATGCTTGGCAATCCAATATACAAATTACTTGGTGTGACCTTACTAGGATGTCGTCTAACCTTCGTCGACACATACCTGTTTGCGTTCTTGTCTATACTGTCGTGCGGAGAGCCCTTGCCGAGGTCACTGGAGGTCAGTTTACCCCTGAAGGCCTTCCAGACCAGGCGGGTGAGGAAGGACGCGAACACGGTTCCAAAGAAACCCACGTCATCAACAGGGGAAACTGGAACCCTGGCAAAATTACAGAAGGTTAATTTTTAGGGACCGTGTATCTGTTTGTCTGATCTGCCTGTCTGTCTGTCTGCCTGTCTGCCTGTCTGCCTGTCTGTCTGTCTGTCTGTCTGTCTGTCTGTCTGTCTCTGTCTTTCTGTCTGTCTGTCTGTCTGTCAACAGCATAATTCGAGAAGTCGTGGTTGGATAGATCTTGATGAGAATGATTAGAGTTTGGGATTACGGGGAGCAATACAAATAGAGACACTCGGCGAGTGAACAAATGACTTAGAAAATCTGAGATAGAATACAAAACCTAGCATAGGCATGAAATAGAATAAATCTATACAGCATTTACAATTAGACCATTATTTAGTGAGTTACAACGTTAACGTTACAACATAGAATTAGAATATTTAGTAAATGCTGCACAACTCAACAGCTCCTACAAAAGTAGACCTGTGAAAACCGAGGCGTTGACAAGATATAATTAGATCCTCCTTACTTCGGCTTTGGACGGAAGGGAATGAAAGGCTTTAAGGCCGCGGACTTGGACGCCTGTCGTGGATCATGCCCTGCTGGTGGCGGTGGTTTGATCAAGATGGCGGCCGACTTTGGTTCATCGGTGGCCGGGTGCCGCTCGTTCCTAGGGACATCCATGTTGGCCCTGTGTCATAGTTAGGACGATATCACAGTGTGTTCTTATACTGAGAGACAGAATTAAACTAGTTGTCCGATCTACTGGTCTGAGACGACAACCTTTATATTACAATAGTAGTATCACAGTGATTTCCTAATACTACGCAACAGAATTGAACTAGTTGTCGCATCTACTAGTCTGAGACAACCCTTATATTAGACTAGTAGTAGGGACAACTTGGTGGGGTGCTGGACTTCTTCGAATAGTAGTCTGGTCCAACCTGTCAGGCACCAATAATTTTCTAGCAGATCTTTTGTTTGCTCAAGGACATTAGATAGAATCTCAATATAATATCCTTGGTTGGCTACAGGACAGATCTGTACCCGTTTAGGTACGGTACAGTGCGTACGAAGGCCCATAATTACAATGTCGGGCTAATTCACTGTGCATTTGGTAAAATACATCTGTACTCTCATGGAATGTCTTTTATTGTTAGTGCAGTACAGAATTTCAATACAGACAAGAAAATATGACCGGGAATAGGCGAAAAGCCCTAGATCGGTTGGTAGTAAAGTTAAATTGTCGACAATGTTTCGGACCTTCCCTGCTAATAAGTAACTCTTTTAGCATTTCATGAAATGCGCATTGAGCTTAGCCTATATGGATTTCTATCTATACGAGACCTATATAAACTGGCCTTTCCCGTACCTTACCTATATGAACTGGTCTGTCCCGTACCTTACCTATGTAAACTGGTTTTGCCAGTTTAATTATCCAGACACTGTATCTGCCACGATAATTTGACAATGTTGTGTAACCACCAATATCTGCTTGGAAATTAGCATGCCCTGGGGTTGTGGAAAAGGACTGTTTACACCGCTGTTATAACTTGGGTGAAAGTAAGCACCTGGTTTGAAGTTCTTCTATGATTTTTTGTTATGTTTTTTTTCACCCGCCTGAACGTGTAGAAATTAAGATGAATTGTCTTTGCTTCTTTAAATAGGTAACTTCTTTCGTAAGTGAAGGAACATACATGTTCTCTCCCACAGCTTTTGACACTCATTAAGTACAAAACGTAAAAATCCCACGAGGATCATTTATCCAGTTTTTTTCCAATAGTTTCCCTCACAAGTTTGTATACCATTCAACTGTGTTGGATTCAGGCAACATGGAAGCTTGAATGGCTTGCGGACAGGGAATTGGCTCAAAATCAGACTTTTAATTACAAATTAGAAAAAAAATGCGTTAAAAATCAGTCAAGCATCGACACAAATTGTCAAAGGTCACGAGTTATACCTTACCATCGGAGAGCACGTGGTTTTTTTTTTCTAATCAACGACTGTCTATTGTCAATGATTGACATGTTCATTTAAACTATTTTCAACAAAAATCCGTTGTTCTATCTGTGCTATGAAATAGCATAGGACAACAGTTATGTGCATTGCATGTTTCCATTTGCTGAAAACAATACCCCATGATCAACAGTAAGATAACCCATGACATGTGACGGCAACAATTGAAAACAACAGATGAATCCTCTAGTCTCTACCAGTCCTATTAACGAAATGAAAAATGTACACATTGACCAAAATGAGGGTGGAGGTATAACTGGTATGTTATCAGAGGGCTTGATCGTTTTTTTGGACTACGGATTTGTCTACTCGTAACAGTTACTTAAATCCCTTTGTCTCATTGACTCTACAACAGCCCAACCACAACAGGGCATACAAAAGAAAGACAACATGTCAACCTTCAAATCTGACTCGTGTCAAATAATACGTGCCTTAAATCTAGACTTAAGGAAACGACTTTGGGTACCCTTTAAGTGTTTTCTGGCCACATTGCATCATGTAAAATGTAACAGTAACTTCAGTCTGCCTTACCTTGTCCGCCTTAGCTCGCAGCTGTCCCTGCAGGACTGAAACAATAGCTAGCGCCGCCTTTATAATTACATGCATGAAAAAAGAACAAAGCTACCGTGTCCCCGGTGTTGAGCCAAATCCTTGAGCTGCCACATACGTGAGAGGCCAGGTGTTTAGGGCTAGGGTCAGGGTTAGTACGAGTATATAAAACCGTATAGGCCTGCTGGAACATACATCGATCATTGCATTCATAAGTGTAATGTTGATTGGGTAGTCTATATCGTTAGTCACGGCATTTCTTGTTTTCTTTAGTGGCGTTTCGTTAAGTACGTACAACAACTCACGTTTCACAGTCATGTGACTGATTGAACTTTATTGCTCAACAATCGTACATGGTACAATGTGTGGCAATTAATGAATGCTGCAAGGCTAATCTTTTCTACAGTCATGAGTACAAAATATTATCGATGGCAGTATGTGACGTACAATATAGTAATTATGTATGGACAATTTGGTCTGGAAATGAAGTATAAAGAAATTGACCTAGTATGTAAGCAGATATGAGAGTTGGGCATGACAACAATGCATTTAAGTATCGTACCAAATGGGGTGTAGTTTGTAATACAGTACATGTAGTAATAGTCTGCAACAGCAATTTTTCTTTACTTTAAGTAAGAGGAGGCCTCATGAGATGAAATTCTTTAAATTTCACGAATGGCGGCACACACTACTGCCACTACACACATCAGCCAGCCAGCCCTCACGGACTTCGCGCCACTTTTGTGCATGTACGACTTCTCTCCCACATACACCTTCCACACCAGGAAGTTTTGCTCTGAACCCGTGAAGGTTAACTCGTTCACGCGCCACATGTGCAGCCTGTTGGCGAGGAACCACAGGTAACCCGCGTCATCAAAAGCTAAGGTGTCTGCCCACTGCATGGTGACGTCATCAGAAACGAGCTCTTGTGCCGAGGACACATCTCCTGATGACGTGTCCCACCCGTACACGGCGTTGAGGTGTAAGGCCGCGAAGTACAGGTTCCCTTCTTGGGACACGGCGAGACCGTCGCTCTGGGAAATCTTACGCCCTGTCAGACAAGTAGAGAGATCCTTTAACACACACGTATCGTTAGCATATCTCCAAGCAGATACTTCTAGATCTTTGAGAGAGTGGCGGCTGGACACTGCCTGGTCAATCGGGTACTGCTTGCCTTTTGGATGTAAAGTTCTGTAGGATCTGCTTCGAGATTAACGTAAACTATAAATTCTGTGTACTACAGAATGATATAATTAATAATAATATAAAAGGAAACATTGCAGTGGCTAAGTCATGGAATGTTTCTGGGCGATTTCTACGGAGTGAATGAGTGTCGTATCCAGAACCGCGCCTGTCTAGTTCCAACGCCCGCCTTGGCGACCCCCCCATTTTAGCACCAAGGACATCACCCGGGTTAACTAGGTTCAAACGCAGCTCTTCTCTGCGTATCCAAGAACGTACGTAGACTTTCAGACTTCTGCTGAATACTCGTGAGCTATTAAGGGCCGTGCATGCATGGCTGTGTCATTGAGTGAGTTAGTAAATAAAATAGCCTGGAGTCCATTCTAAAGTATCCTTTTTTTTATAGCTTTCCCACGGAATCACGAGAGCGTCTGGAGTTAGAATATGGTGAATTCTAGGTTTGTACAAACTACAAACACACGTCCGTACCTTCAGGAGTCACACTACTGCTGATGTCGGTCACCACGGGTTGTTTGATGACGCTGGTCGGGACGGAGTACAGGTTATAGGCGCTCAGCGCACAGTAGTACACCTGCAGCAAAGATACAAAGACCAAAGGTACAAACCTTCTCTGGGCGGCTGGTTGTAGGATAGCCGACAAGAGAACGCGTTAAAAATTCTACAAAACGCAGTATCAAAACTACCACCCGCCCGGAGTCCTTCACAGGAGGCTAACACTTCTCACCTTCATGTTGTCTCCCAGTTGTGACAGAGCTATCCCATCATTCGCCACGTCAAAGGTGTAGTTCCGCCCATTTATCGTCATGAGAGTCGCGTCCGGTTCCACGCTCATACTGGGGTGGAAAACTCTGGAAGTACGTTGAAAAAAAAATAACTAGAAACATAACATTTGCAAAGCAAATGCATAATGTTTTGATACCTTCGAATATGGTCTGCTCTGTTAATTCTTACTCAAACGCATTCATATATATATATGGTCAGACAGGAGTCTAAATCCCCCCTGCTATAAAATTGCAACAAGATGTGACCCAACACCAGTTACCACGGTGACAGACATCTGGTTCAGGTCATTGACCGTATTTTTTTGGAGAAGAAGAAGAGGAAACAGAGCAAAAACAGTATGTTTCCTTCGGTAAACATAAAAATAAAGTTAAAAGTCTCACTTATGCGAGGAGTCCCGCCTGTAGTCATACACCACGATCCCGCCAGGACTGCGTGAGTTGGAGATGTACGCGAACCAGTCCTCCGGATCGTCTGCCGAGGTGTCAATCACGATGTCGTTCAGGTACGTGGTGTTCGTGTTGGCCACGTCATCGGGAAACGTGTACTTCCTGATGACGTCGTCGGTCTTAATGTCGTAGATGATGAGTTTCGGTGCACAGGTTCCGCCGACGTCAGCAATCCACATGCGTCCCAGTGGGTCGACTTCCATACTCTAAAACGAAAGAGGAGACCGTCAACATAAAAGGTAGGTATAGAAAGCTAAGAAATGCCTGAAATACGCTTAAACTTATACTATAAAGGTGCTTTTAAAAGCCATTGATATTTGTGCATGATTTTATGTTCGCAAACTGGTAGAAAACTATTTCTATTGCTTGATAAAGAGAAGATAACAAAACCTACAAAAGGCTTGAGGCGTTACGAAAAAAAAACCAACCCCCTTATTCCGCCAACGCCCGGATTCTGTCGCTATTTGATATATTCCAATATTTCGATTCATCACCTTTCCAGAAAAAAAAGTTTACACAGAAGAGAAGGAGACTTGGGAAACGGCCTCACCTGGACCGACTGGAGAGCGGAGCAGTTGCCGAGCTGGTTCATTTCCCAGCTCGGGAAGGGTCGCAGCACAGTCCGCCCGTCCGCCGTCTCCACCACGGAACTGACAAGGAGGTACAGTAACAAGAACAAGACTGGCAATGAAAACATACATTGCCATGGCGACGGTGGTTGCTGTTATGGTTATTGTTTGCATGGCACTGCCATCATTTCATAATTTTGAGGGGTACCTTTTATAATTACATGTAAGTCTAGACAGATACAGTACACTCCTCCCCTGAGTGTATAGTGAACGAGCCCCGGGGTCACAGAAAGTAGGGCGATGGGGCAGAGAGGTCTTCCCAAGGGTTTACAGGAATGTGGGCATAGATGTGGGTCAGAGACATGCCTGTGGACATTCTATTCCTGTGGACAAAATGCCTGTACCATTCATAGAATTCTTGCAAACTGCACACACACAATACTGTACCATTAGGCTCCTCCCTGAGACGTCGCCAAAAAAATGTAGACAATCTGTTTACCTGATGCTCTGGCTATTTGCTTTACTCTATGCCCAATAAAGCATTGTTAACGCACTCTTTAACAAAGATCTATCACTCGACGAATTTCAAAGCGCTTTTTTTAACGTTTTATGTGTGCACAAGAAACTGAGTACAAATAAAAAAAGATTTGCCATCAGGAAGAAAAGCACATTATAAACCCTCAAAAATGTTATGGGTTCTACTTTGTCTGAGGAGGCTAGAAAAGGCTAGCCTGGGTGCCATCCGATTTGTAACGGCAACCCCGAAATTTTTCGGGGTTGCCGTCACAGCCGTTACAAATCGGATGGCACCCAGGCTAAGAAAAGGCCAAAGACGGCTGAAATAACCCGTCGCCTACCTGAGAGAGGCCGGTACACCAGCCCGCCAGCGGGGCGTGGTCAGGTACACCACCTGGTCGTGAACCTTGATACCTGTGGGGATGATGTCCTCCGGTACGTACCCGTTAGCTATGGCATTCTGGGACACAAGAAATGAATTTTGAAACAACGTTAACAATCCTGACGTGCTTCCAGTTTTAGTACTCTCATATCATCAAATAAGTAAGTTACGAGTATATATCATATACTCTGTACGTAAGATAACGTTATCCACACATGTATTTAGCTTTGTTAGATCTTTAGTTAAGTTGTAGAAGACCATACAAAAGTCTCTGTACTTTTTTGTTGTGTCAATAAAGAATCTCTCATATCATCAACTCATCTATCTCTTAGTTTGATTATTTGACTGTTGGGGCACCACAGAAAATCTTACAACCAGTTTTCTTCGGAGCTCCATATATTTTAAGGAAATTTGAGTCTCGTATTAGATACGCGTATTTCACTAACAACTGGCTGTCATGGTGATCTATCTCTTTAAAGCCTTTGTCCGATCGACCCACTATTGACGTTACGTTTCATAATGAGAATGGGCAGCATATCCTAAAGAAAACTTGAGATACTTGGTTATACTGAAACTTCGTGCATTAGTTTATCTAATCTTTTCCTACTTCTACAAACGTCTTCACACATTCTTCTACCTTTCTTGTAGCCAAGAAAAGTAAAAGACCTGTCGAATCTCGTCGCTTGGCCAGTCATAGTCCAACTTTGTCCACTGATACACCAGGGTCGCCTCCCCAACATCCTCTGCGCGGGACCTTCCCAGCATGCAACAGCATGACGTCAGGAGGAGCACGCACACGAAGTACCTCGTTTGGTCCGCCATGATTCTGTCAAGAGATACCATTTTTAACATATTTGTGGGAGAGAACAGTAAAATGCTTTAAAGACTAGCCTCTACCAGGCATCCGGAAGCGGCAGAACAGCCTATGCTCAGTAGGGCTGGGGCCAAAAAAACACCCTTCAGCCCGACCAGTGGCAATTGTTTTTGGGCTACTAAAGAATTCCTACATCAGCAACCAGGTAACTTGCGGTCATTGTGCCACTACAAACAAAGCCCCTCACAGGACATGCTGACTCATGTTGATCGACAAAACTTCTGCTCATCCAAATTTCTCGACTAGTCTGCTTTCTACATAACCTTGATGCTACACTGTCCAGGGCACACCTACAAGCCAGCTCGGTTCTGGGGCTCTCTAGGGCCAACATTCCAAAGGAACTTTAACGACTGTGATAGACCCCTAAACCGGGCTGTCGCGGTAAAATGATGGCCTTGGAGCTTATCATAGGAGCTGGCCTGCATAGACCCTTCAGTGCAACAGTCTGGCATCCAGCAGGTTAATACATACACTACTCCTTCTACTGACAAAACATGAAACAGCTGTACCTTGTATCTCCAGAGAAGTTCCCCAAGTTGAAGATGTGTGAGCTGTCCCTCTCTGTCTCTCTCTCTCCCGGCTACTGAGTGTTATACAACCTCTCGCTGTCCGGTGTTATAAATTAAGGGGGCCGGCCAGTCCTGATAACAGTGTTGAACTCTGACCGGATGGCCTGGGTTCAACTGGCGGTCAGTAGATCTTTATGTAAGAGTCATGTAAAAACAAATATTCATGTTTCATGTGGCCCATGGCCGAGCGGGTACAGTCCGGGTTGTTATAGGTCATATGGAGGCTGCCAAAAATCCCTAAATAACTGGAACTCAATACCCTTATGTTGAGCTCAACTGGCACTTATCGCTGGGCAGTCCAGCAAAACACACACACACACACACACACACACACACAAAAAAAAAAAAATACCAACCCCAGCCTTTGTGTCCTTTGTGTAACCATTTTTATTTTTGTTCCAAAGGTCACAGAGTAAAATATGGCGGACAGAAACACGACCGGTGAGAAACTGACGTTCCGTCTGGCGACTGCCAGCGACTATGACGCCGTCATGAACATATCTGAGGGCGTCTACGGAGGCAGGGACTACCTCCCGGCGTTCTACAGGTCATTCATGGCCGATCCGGACGTCATCGTGTTCTTGGCTCTGGTCGGAAGCCAAGTGGTGACTGAGCCAGTTATTTAGTTATTGTAGAGCCATTTATGTATAATGTCATTGGTTATTTAAATCTTTACGCAAATACTGGGAGGTAAAATTCTGTGGCCCAATAATGTATTTCTGAAGGCGATTTCTAAAAAAAAATTATATGAATCTACGCACTTTAATAGTAAGAACGAGAGTTTCTAAATACAGTACTCGTAGGACCCAATAGGCTAAAGAGGTCGTCCTGGATAGATTTTAAACCTTGACATACGCTACCAGAATATATTACGATTTTTTTTTTACTTAGGGACCACGAAAAACACTATGGTCTTGAAAAAATATGAGCATATGTGTGGTTTCGGCTTCATTTTCTTCCGCCTCGACTTTTAGGTGGGACTGCGAGCATCCAAAATCACCGAGAATGGAACTGCATTTATCGTCAAAGCCGCTAGGGTCGCTCCTGACTGGAGGGGACAGGGAATTGACCGGCGGTTGTCCCTTCACCAAGACGAGTGGATGCGAAAGAACCATCCCACGGTCAAGTACAAGCGGTCCACGGCGTTTTCACTCACGAAAGGCCTGGCGGAATCTATGACTAAGAAGATGCGACATATATTTAGCATGGTTAGCGCAGAAACACATGTCATTATGTTTGTTTGTTCGTTTGTTTGTTCGTTTGTTTGTTTTATTGGGATCCCATCAGTGTTGTGATGTAGCTTTGATTACTAGTACAATGTAATACCAACGGTCCACTTTGGGCTTTCAAATGACGTAGCCTATCTAGTCGGGAGGACGACGGTCATGCTGCCGCATTTCCAAACCGACCTCAGCCGGGTAGCTTACAGGCTATAAAGAGCTCAACACTCTAACTATCCGGTTGGTATCGGTTTGGAATGCTGTCATGACTTTTCTATAACTTAGTATAACAAATCTAACGCATATGAGATGTTCGATCTCTCAGCCCTTCATAGAGTACCAGTGCGGCCCCGGTCTCTGGTGGCGACAGGACCCTGCTCAGCTGGCTCAACTGGAGCCCACCGGCTTACCGGACGTCGTGCCTCTACAGGACGCAGACGACGAGGTTTGCACGGCCGTACAGAAATGGCTTCCCGCCGGGGCTTGTGGCGGCCACGACGGCAAACCCGTCATACTGGTTGACTGGGAACCTTACACTCTATCTCCGGCTAACTTAAAACGCCTACAAGCACACAACACTATTTACATGTTGAACCACGCTGGAGACTCCAGCCTAAGTCTCTCCAACACATACCTCTCGCCTACAGTGAGAATATTGTGCGTCCAAATCTACTCCGAGGACTTTCCCACCGTCTTGAAACACCTGTTGAGGCACCTGCAGGACACAAGTCGCACCTACGGCAGTGAGGCGTTGTGCGTGGGTGTGTTTGTTTCTCAGTGTGAGTTAGAGGATGCCCTGCACGACCTCTGTATGCAAACTTTACAAATGGAACAGGTCCAATCACGGGCGACATCTTGTGAAACGTCCTTGGTCCAAGGCAAGGGACAGGTCATGTTTTTCGAATCTGAGATGCGATGTGAAGACTACTGAAACTACATGTACGTCCTAATGTCAAAATAAAGCAATGAGGACCATATGAGTTAAAAAATCTCCTTCAATGAATTCATGTTGTCAGAAATAAACTTTCCCTACGAAAATAAAGATGAATACCGAAGATGTCATCTTTTTAGTTCCGTTTGGCGTTTATGTATGCAATAGAATGCATTAGGACCGACTAGTTCGATTTTGTTGTTGCGAAGAAATAATTTAGACAGTGTATCCAGACCAAGAAACGACTGGCTTCGTACTTCTCTCAAATTGTTACTGCTCAGATCCAACGACTTTAGTTCGCCCATATTCTTAAAACAATTAGGGTCTACACTGTCGATATTATTGTCGAAAAACGAAAGATAGCGGAGCTTTTCCCCACTATCTGGTAAAGCACCAACGGGAATGTGGGTTAGCATGTTGTGGTCTAGATCCAAATTTCTTAAAGCTTTAAAGTTATTGAATGTGGTGTTTTCCAGTTTGTATATTCCCGTGTTGATGAAAGAAAGTCGTAAAATAGAAGTGGAATCGACTGCAACCAGGTTTTGGGACGACAATACCCCGAACTGAAAACCGCTAACAGCTAACCATTTCCATCCGTGAAAACACTTCATTGTTGTTGAACGGTCTGCGATCACCTAGGTGTGATTGTGATCATCGTTACAAAAAATGCACCCCTCTGAAATTTCGCACAAACTGTGTGTTCATTTCGGAGTTAATGTTGATTGTTCCAAAGCGTTGACGCAGACTTCGCGAGGGCGGGAGTGCCGGCTTCTTTTCCCGGTTGCTTGCGGTGTCCTCGCGCCTGGTCTGTAACAAGTACACGCGACACGGTCTTCGTCAATGGGAATTGGACTAAAACATATACCGACTGTCCTGTCTCCTGTGTATCGCGGCCTTTACAGCTAAACTTACTCCTGTCTATTGTTGAATGCTCAGCTGAAAATGTACTTGTGGCACCCACAATTTCTCTGGTGATATAATGAAGCGACGGAAGAAACTGCTCTATTTATTCCAAAAAAAGTTCAGACTAATTTCCGGGTCGTCACGGTTATTTCACAATACATTGCAATGGCCTTGGTGCTGATTTACGTTCAAATCACACCTCCTGTTGCTGTGCCAACGTCCGCCGCTAGAGGCCGCTCCTCCCGAGCGGTGTAGATTTCCGAGTGCAAAGGTCAGTCCGTGACGTCACGGGACGAGCAGACATGGCGGCCGGACAGTGATCAAACCCGATCAGGGATGCCCGCCACGGATTTTCTCGCTTTTCTCAGCTCATCCCAGCGTCATTTCTTCCCAGAACCACACTAGATTCATAGCATTACCTCAAAGGTTTGTCTCTAGCACCGTTTTAGCGTCCGATTGTGAACAGGAGCGACGGACTGGGAGAATTCGTGCATGTCAATTTCGTTATTTTTCAATTTCCACAACAACAGACTGTTGAAGAGCGCCATCTTCGCCTACATTTGGACGGGATTTTTGTCGCCGGGACAGCAGAATTTCCTGGCAGCGTTTGAACAAACAGTCATGCTTCGTTCTCTTTGATTCGAGGGTCCTTTGTTTAGGCCTTGCTTTCCTTTGGGATCTAATTTTCCACGAACTTCAGTAGTATATAGTCTGGCCATTTTCCATCAACACCCCGTGAGTGTGTGTGGATATAACAGTTATTAGATCATAGACCCTCCCTCCAGCATATTTCCAGCGATCGCAAACCCCCGGATATTCCAGCTTTAACAACCAGCCATGGCTGACGGAGAGTTCGAAGGGTTTGTGGACGATGTTCTGGGGAAGGACACCACCAAGCGGCTGGCCGTGGCCGAGGTTCTGGTGACGTACCTTCAGGACCACAGCTCCCCCCTCCCCGCAGATTCTGCGCTCATGGACCGCCTGGTGGACGGGCTGGCGGCGTGGCTCAACACCTCCAACTTCAAGGTAACCACTTTATTCTACAATATACAAAAATAATCTATCTTTTCATACCAAAAATACACAATTTATTACAATATTCTGAAGTACAAAACTGTTTCAATCAATCCAAACTTTGAACAATAAATCTAGGTAGAAATACCTTTATGTCATAATGTTAGCCAAGGTAACCTTTCTATTCTCAAATACACAAAATCTGTCCTTTCTTATACCTAAATACACATAATTTATTCTCAGTACAAAATCCAATCAATGCAAACTGTGTAGGATAAAATAATTTAGACATAAAAATACAGCATAATTTACCTTTATTTTCATTTATAAATACACAAATTAGTAGTGCATTTTATGCTAAATACACACAGCTAAATGCAATTTTTTCCAACAATATTTGAGATTTACGGATGACAGAGTTGAAAGATTTGGCGCTGGCCATATTTGTTGGCAGCTGTCACAAGCATCTGAATTATGAATACGGTTTAATTGTCGGGTAATCCTAGGAGGTAATTGTGATAGGGCATATCAAAACAATACCTAATATAAAATTATATCAACCAGCTGCTTGTAGCTACTTTAGATGATACAGAATTTGAACAAAGCACAATTTATTCATTTATTGATTTAGATCTCATATAACTTATGTATATATGTATGATAATTTGTACATAAAGACAAAAGTGCTCTTTGCTGAAAAGTGTTACTGCCAAATCTGCTAAGTTTTTCTGTCATACAATACAATAGATGTAGAAACATACTAAGTAGTTTTGATTGCAGACTAACATCAGTTCCCTGTATATATTATACCATGTATAGCACAACTATCCAGACTGAAAATTGATACCGGTAGTGCATACATACGTGAGAACTGTGTCCTAGTTTGTGGTACATTACTGGTGTGCAGTAGAGCTAACATTTCGGTCCCTGTGACGCCTTCCAAACTAACCATGTTACGCTCATGACAAAGTACATAGCTGCAAGAAGCAAGCATGTCCAAGTACACAGTAAAGATGCATTCTTCAGCTCAGGTTCACTCCTACACATGTAAACTAGTATTAGCTGGGGGGAGGGTTGAAAGATTCTTTCAATGTGTATTATTGTTCAACTCAATACACACATATGTCTCTGTTCAGCATATGTTTGTATTTTGCAGTGTTTTTGATGTAGGAAAATGACATCTGTACCAGTTTGAAACTGTCGTTGCAAGTTCTTTTTTAGGTTAATTATAAAACCATTTGTACTAACAACAGACAACATATGGGAAAGTAAAGTATATATTCACATTTTTGCAAACTCATCGAACATCACAGCATTTCTTCAGACTTCATCATAACTAACCGTCAGTGTGTCACTTCTATTTGAGTAATGAACTCTAGGAATCAGTAGGATGCAATAGTCGCATTTTTATATTGCTGCAAAATTTTGAACTGCTATAAAGTGAAATAGATACATTAGTTTACACAGGGTTCTCCCCAGAAAATTTTAGTATGAGGGAGGAAACTTACCGAGCACACACTAAGCGACGCGCATACAACTTACACATAATAGCTTAAGAGACTCCAACACCAAGTTGAAAGAAAAGAAATGGCACATTTAACCATGATTTAACTTCAAGATCAAGGTGTTGGGACTCTTCTAGCTTATTACTATAATTGGAAACTCAATTTGTATGTGGTTGTCATTATGCATTTATTTGCCGGTAAATGTGTAACAACTAACATTATAACAAGACAGGTAACAGCATCTTATAGAAGTCACAAGAGGATACATCTCCTTTATTTGTAGTTCTGCACCAAGCAGTGCAGCACTTGTATACACTACTACTAGAACAGTCTTCACTATAGCAGGGTTCTCCCCAGGATTTGAGAGGCATGGCCCCCCCTCCAGAGGGGGGAAGCTGAAGCATTTTTCTTTATCTAAATACAAATGGAAGCCATTTCCTGCAACTTCAGGTTTTGAACTGCCAGAAAAAAATGTTAACATACAGGAAAAAATTGGGCATAGGTTCCACGCTCTGACCCCTAACCAGGGGGCCAACGGTGCCTTCAAGTTCGACAATTGAAACAGAATATGACATTAAGTCATACATTTTCCACTTGGAACTTGAGGCAAGCAATTATGGGAAAATGTAGAGAAGCTGGGACAAAACCTTATCCTAATGCTAATCCTTATGTTATCACCAACTTGTAAACAAGTCCCTTATAATTATCAAAGTACCATCAAGAGTACCATCAAAACAAAATTTCACTTCTCTAACATTAAATAATCGGTCCCATGTTTAGGACTAACAAAGTTACACATTCAAGAAAATACTTTTGAATTTAAAAAAAAAAGAAGAAAAAAAAAGAAATCTGAAAGAAAAAATATTAATCTGCACAACATTTTATTGGTTTCTATCCCTTTGCTTGTCTACAAGTCGATAATGTGATTGTATCAATTTTCAAACGCCCTAAAATTAGCTAAATCGGCGAATTAAGGTGATTGCGCAATGGACGTGCCCTATGACCTTCGACCTTTTGGGGGTCATGCAGGCGTCAACAGCGCCCTCCCCATGCCTTGCCCGTCCGTTTTCGTCGGCAAATTTCTGCTTTTTTAGAGGTTTTGAGACCTTAAAACTCATACCATGGGAGAAATAAACCACATACGTTATTTTTATGGTAAATATCGCTAAAATGGACCATGCATTTTTTTGTCGCGTTGCCGATTTTTGGCAGAAGCCTTGCGGTGCGGCCGCCATGTGCTACGCCGATAGGTACAGGCCGTCCCCCGTCCGGGTTTGTGGGCAAAATTCAGCTTTTTTTAACGTTTCGGGACTTAAAAACCGACAGCAGGGGAAAAATAAATCGTATACGTTATTTTCATGGGAAATACCGCTATCATGAACCAGACATTTTCTGTCGCGTCAACGAATTTCGCGGCCGCCACATGCTTCATAATGTCGCGGTACGGTAGGGAATTTTCTACGGTTTATAAGTTCGTAAACGTATCGGCTTTTATTTTTAAACTTATTATCAGGGTCGAGGGCTTTGGTTTACAAAGAAATCAGACAATTAGCTTTCTTTACACGACTTCAAAACGCTATCGGGGCGCCCGATGTTCCACCAATGACAGCGATTCTCTCAGTAGCGTCGTGCGAAATACTCATTGTTTACTCGATTATCGCCCCATTCACAAGTTTTCAGAGACAATGCCGGCGGGAAAATAGACGCCACTAAGCCCCGAAATCAGGAAATTTTATCGAATTTTAGCGAAATTTTGTAGAAAAATCGGGATGCAACACCCTAGATTTGAAAATGAGTATGAGGGCGCTGAGCTAGGAGTATCAGGGCGCAGCGCCCTTGTTCCATCGTCTGGGGAGAACCCTGTTACAGAAATGGATACACAAATGTTGGAATACTCTCCCATGCAGGTCTTTCATGATGTTCAGAAGGGAGTTGGTAAATCCCTGAAGCAGAAGTGACAGTGTTAATACTGTTATGTTAATGTGCACTGTGGGAGATACCATTATCACATGTCCCCATCTGTGTAAAGTCACATGGACCCATCCCAGTCTATTATCTCTGTCTTTTAACCCTTTAAATGACTGCTTTCATTAGAACTGTGCCTACTGAGACACTGTGAGGGTTACAAGTATTACAGCATTGGCAATGCTGAACTGAAATAAATTATACCAAGCCAGAAGCCTGTGTTGTTTCCAGAATTGTTATCCAAAACCATTCCGAAACATGGATCTGGAAAATCTGTTGTTCATGCATTTAGAGTGAGAAAAAAAACTTGCCCTGTAACGAATCACATCTCACCCATCAAACAAGTGTTTACCTTGATTTTGCCCATGAGATTTACATAATTCAATTAATTGTCACCTGAGGGAGGCTATAATAATGTAAGAATAATCCTGTCAGAATCACTGGGAAACAACAGCTTAACTAGTATCCACTTAAAAGGACATTTTTGTTTCAATTCTTATGGGATGCAGTAATGGTTGAATATTTCAGGTTGAAAGTTTATCTGAATAGACTGTATGAGACAAAAGGGCACTTGCACTTGTCAAAGTATTCTGAAGGGGAAAGGGGAAGATATTCAGGGTTGGTAGCACAATTGTGGACAATGTTTGTAAACAATAGCATAACTGTTTTCTTATGACACCAAAACGTTTCAGAGAAAGACGAGTCTGATTTGGTAGCAGCCATGTTTGATGCGACATTCCTGTGACCTTGGCTTACTTCCAGTGTCAGGCTAAGGTCATGACTGTTCCGCATATTTTGTGGATTATGTCATGAAGAGATATAAGAAGGAGCATTTAATCTCTGTGTGTATGTTCAGACAGTAGAATTTGAAAGAAGATGCAAAAATGAACTATTTTTAGCACATATTGATTTAGATTACCCAGCTTCCTTCCACCTGCAGAGACATGATTAGTAACCAGTGATCTAGTCAGCGTCCATCTTTCTGCCATTTGGCAGAAATTTGCTGCTCATGAGGGACAAAAATTTTGCCCCAATCTGTCACCTTTGATGGGCAAAATCAGCAAAGATGACTTCAAACACTATATACTATTGTAGGATCTATATATATGGATACAAAGCTACATTGTCTATTGCATGATCAATTTGGCACAACATGCACGCAGCATGCATATGTAAGATATTTGAATATCTGAATATGCTTCGACGTAAAAATGTAACTGAAATTTTTGCTTGCAACAGAAGTTTCTCAGGATCCTTTGGTTTCGGCCAGACGAATGTTTTGTCTCCCTGCCAAGTTACTGTAGAAGACGGGGTCGTGTTACGTCTTGACCCAGATTTACGGACCCTCAGGTTAATAACACTGTTAATCTCACAGCACAGGTGCACTGACCACGTCCTAATCAGTCCAGAGTACTGTGGTGTACTAATTACACTCTAACATTGCACCTGGCAACGGACTTGTTTCACTGGAATTGAAATCGAAAAAGACTCTGGAAAATATGATATTGTTTTTATTCCCCAGTTCATTGTTTTGTCATATAGTACTTTAATAGAGTGTCAGTGAAGGTATGCAGAAAAAAACATCCCTGCATCTTTGGGAAAGGTACATGTATTTACTTCGTACATGTATACCCTGTGCTCCCCCACGACCACCGTCCCTTTATAGAGACAGGCAGTGTCTAAACATTGACTTTTGCCCCTCAGTTCACAAAGTCTGTTTACCGTAAACTCTAAGTAAGTGCTGCATTCTTGCACTCTCCACATACCTGTACAAGGTTACATATTTGGCCAGAAATACAACGGTCACACCATTTGCATTCGGGCCTATTTATTTTAACTCTAGATGCATCCATGCATTTTTGTCTACAACCAAAACAACACCCCTTCAAGAGAATTGATTGTTGCATCAAGAGATATTGATAAATTGTTTTGGTGTAAGACTAATTACCCAACACAATATGTGTATGTAGTCAGAATCTTTGTATACAAAACAGGAAAGTATGTTTGTAAAATGCTGTAAAGATAGATATACAGCCTACATATATACAAAAACACAAACCAATTCGCAGCTGTATAATATTATTGGAAGTTTATTCTAAAATTGCTCTTCAAAATACATAGAAAAACAAGCCATCATACAAACTATAACTAGCCATTGTAATTTTGCATGTTTGTTGTACACCTAAATCTGAGCTCAAAATACTCTCCCATATATAACATAAGTGTTCAAATGTAATTTGCTGAAGAAATTTTTGAAATAGTAAAAAAGATCAACTTGCACTAGCTGAAAGTTGCAGCAATACGAATCACGTATTTCAGAAAACAGAAATACAGGGTTAAAGCATTTGAAACCTTGTTTAGGTAGCTTACAGACATGTATGTATATATACAAAGCTCCGAGACCCCAAATATGTCGCAGAGTGACTTTAAACGAGTTTGCGAGACAGCTGAGAGCCAAATACAGACAGAGTAAATCACACCGAGACCACAAGTTCTATCTAGGAAGGCATGTTGACCGGGAAGTGTGATGTCATCGCTTCGGAAGGAAAGTGTCCCTTCAGTTAGGGACAAACCATTGATAATCCAGGGGAGGGGTCAAGTAGAATTGTGTGGGGAGGGCAGCAATATTTTTGGTCAATTTGCTTCCTCTTTCAGTTCTGTTTTCCTAAATTAAATCGCAGACGACTTCCTTTCTTTAGTAGCCACTATGTTAGTAAATATTAAATGACAGGTAACAGCCTTTTCATTAAAAGGTTTCTCAGTCATATACATGTATGATATAAGCAAATCAGTATTTTCACCCTCAGAATTAAACAGCCCACAACAGGATTTCACCCTCAAGTTCTTATCATTCGGCATTCACTTTGGGTGGCTATGGGGTCATGGCTGTGCTGCACATGAATGTTACACAGCCATATAGGCAGCTATGGGGTCATGACTGTGCTTGACTTGGCTCCTGCTGAAGCCTTGGCTACTGTCCTAGGAATTCTTTTCATGTCGTCATGACCATGTAGAGAAAGATGTTAGTGTTATCATCCCAAAGTAGCCCTCGCACTGGTCTAATCTTGTCCAAGTCAGAGACTGGGTATGTCTGAGGGACGTGTCAGCAAATTATGTCGTCACACGGATGTCAGTCTTGGACACGGACATTGTCCTTCTTGGACACATGGACCTTGTCCTTAAACGGTCAACTTGAGCACTTGGGTTGTTCCTGAAAAAATGGGAAGGAAAACTTTACGAGAGTAGGCAAAAAAAGCAGAACAAATATCAAGAAGTACTGGATAGTCCCTGAATACATACAGAAATCTGATGTTCAAGATTGTTTTTCTTTTCTATGAGCAGTAGCCATGACAGTTTCATATCGTCATTGTAGGAATTGCTAACATGCAATTTAGATTGTTCCATCCAGGTTCTCTGGTTTTGCAGTAGAAATGCATTGGTAACATTCAAACCTGACTTTGACCTTATAGGGTTCCTTGTGACACTTCTAGCACAAGCTAACGTTACCTGTTTTCAGGAAGAGTTTACATCTACACTAAAGTTGTTTTCTCTGGAAAATCTGTTTAAACACTCAACATTCCTGGGCTGAGAAATGAGGTAGAAACATGTTTTACCCATTTAGGATTGCCCTAAGTTCAAGAAGAAAGAAGGTAGGGTTTTCAGATCCCAAGAAACGCTGTCTCGACACCAGGAGAAAGGGTTTAAGATTGTGTCAAGTATCTGCTGATCTTTCACAACATTGAGAGAAGTACATGTAAACACAAGTGCCAGTAAACACAGCGGAGTGCTGTCAACAAAACTCCTGCGTACTTGTTTAGCCACACCTCCACCCCACAGCTTCATTAAGCCCCATTAGCAACAGCAAATCGCAGCTATTTTTAGATCAAAGCTTTGGTCAAGAGTTTTTTTCAGGATTTAGAGAGGGATACCACACTTTTACTTGCAGGATATACATGTACGAAATGATGTATGTGTATATAGAAGTTTAGATAAGACTGAAAGGACAAAATGTCAAGTTTAAGTTGTAATTGTAAGGACTTTTCAAAAAGATCGATCGTGTTTGAGTTTTGTACCAGGACTTATATACGGATGTGAACATTTGGTAAGAGTGCAGGGAAAACCGGTGTACGTTCTGGATATCTCTGGAACTACTTTGCAAAATCCGCGAGGCTGGAATGAAGTCAGCTTTTGTCTTCAAGTGCTGGAGACTTCCTTGGAGTTTCTTGGAGGAACAGAATGGTTGACACCAGAGACAATGCACCTTGTATGCCGCCAGGTTCCACGTGGAATTTGTAACTGTTTCGTCTGGATTTTCCTTGGAATGGTTCCAGGGCTGGTGAATAAGACCTGTGTTATATGGCTGCCTTGATTCCACTTTTATCAAAACTTGATAAGAATGTGCTGTCCACAATGTGAATCAGTTGTCCTTCTCCTAAGGGCTTCTTCCACTGAGGTGGGTATAAACTATAACTAAAAACTAAGCTAAGGTAAAATGAATCTAATTTGTAGGTTCTAGTATTTAGAAAAATTAAAGCAAGAGTGTTATAGACCAAAGTTGGAGCCATTTGCAAGGCTTGAAAATATTTTATTTCTGTTTTCTACATGTGATATGTGATTCATACAAGTGAGCCTGAATTCCTTTAATATTTAGCATTGTATGTTTTTTTCTGCCAATTATGTTTTATCTAGATCCTGGTATACTCTAAGTCTAATACTGTATAGTTCACATTTACACAGCTACATTTGTTTTATACATCAAAAGTCCATCAGGGTTCAGAGAAAGTCCCTGTTTACTTTTAGGCTGTATAGAATGCTGTGGTTTAAGTGCAAAGGTCATATTAAAGGGCAGAATGTCCATATAACACAGTTATATAGGATCAAAAGGTTAGCTCATATGTATCAAAACAACTTCACAAATTGAATGTACGTCAGCGATGCCTGTATTGTAGTATTTGTACAGGATAGAAAGTAATTCAGTGAGATCGCTGACCGAAAATCAATGTTTTAAAACTTGTTCTTGACCCTAAAGTGCAAAGATCACCTTTTATCTGAAGGGCCAGTACTTGAAAAGGTGTAGCTGATGCACAGTTCAGTTGATGTGTGCCTGCACTTTACCTGCATAGATCACAATTTGAATCTGTGGTGGTTTTTACAAATGCACTGGGGAGTTAGTTGGCAATGGAGTAAAAGCTTCAGAAGAGAAAACATAATACATAATACATATTATTAGTAATGCATAGAAACCGTCTAAGAAAAAAAATTCTGGTATTGCACACTGGCTGGGTATTATCATAATGCAATGTGTGCAATACCAGAATTTTTTTCTTAGACGGTTTCTATGCATTACTGTAACAGCCTAACTAACAGGGCTTGAAATTGACTGTACTTTTTCCTATGTACCTTAACTGCACTGATACAGGTAACGTTGAAAATTTCACCTGCCTACAAAAGCCCAAATGTTACAAGATCCTGAACTTGACAGCAATTTGCATATCCCTGGCAGCAGATATGTCAGCTATAGAAGTTGACGTTGGTTGGGTCGATACAAATCGAACTCTGTATACCATTTGTAGGCTCAAGACTTCCTGAGATGATCTGATTGTTTCAGTCATTGCCAGAATATTGACATGAAATCCAATATTGTTTCATCATAAACGATGGAACTCAGCGGTAGAGGAATACATGTTTCAAACACTCCAGTAATGTAGATAGAAACATTTGTTAGATGTATAGACTAGATACTTTATTCATTCCATTATAATTAAAGGCTGATTAGAAGGAAAATAGAAAGCCATCTCATACCAATGTTTTGCAAATGGCTGCCACATCTTGAGGTCATTGACCTGGTAATCAATATATCACATGTCACTACGTATGGGGCGAGTAACCCTGAAGGTCATATACATGTCAAAGACATTTATGCATATCATGTCTGTGGTGCTAGAGGATGCTGGGTAATTATTGTTGTTCGGCTCCATTTGACCCAAATATGACAATTTGTGCCAATAAATTTCTTAAAATATGGAACTTTTACTGGTTAACCTTCATTGACAATATTGGGTTAACCTTCATCCTGCAAAGGTAGCCATCTGGCACCAAATTTGTGAAGTTATGGGATTAGGAACACAGAGAAGGTTAAAGTAGTGCAAGCCAGCTGTATT
This sequence comes from Branchiostoma belcheri, assembly GCF_001625305.1. NCBI lineage: Eukaryota > Metazoa > Chordata > Leptocardii > Amphioxiformes > Branchiostomatidae > Branchiostoma > Branchiostoma belcheri. The sequence continues at coordinate 1,769,098 of NW_017803910.1, read as the reverse complement.
GTGACTGACAGTAGTTGTGTAGTTGTGCTGTATATTTGCTGATTTCGACCTAAATACTTGCCACTAGGGGGTCCTTACTAATGCTATCCTATTACTAGTACCCCCTCCCTGTCTCCATTCTGTCTTTTGTAATTCACTAATTGTTTAGCAGTCTGCTTATAAAGTGTTATGATTCAGTTCTTTTTTAAAATATGATCTGAAATGGTGTCAACTTTGTATATATTATATATTTGTATTTTCCTTTCCTACGATATTACAGTTCATGATATCATATGTTATTCTACATTATAATTGTATGGATTACTATAATTCAGTTTGTAGCCAGAAAGGGTACTCCTCTGTGATCAATCACATGCCCTGTACTGTAGCTGACAGGTACAATTAACAGATGTCCTCTTCAAATGATCCACCCTACAGGAGTGTATTCTATTATCACAATACATTTGTACGTCCTGTCCCAAATACTACAAAATGCTTGGCCATTTTACACTGTCTTTTTTGTTGGTTTGTTTTTATTGTTTATTTGTATACATGAATGTTTAATTGTTCTTTTGTGTTGTTTGTGTAGCAGCTGGAAATGTGGAATGAAAAAGATACATTTGGGAACTTCATTGTTGTTTATTTAGCCATTGAATACATTCAGTGTCATTCCTGGCTTGTCAATAGAAAGCATAGAAGCTTTGTTGTTTGTATTGTCATGATAAAAGTCTCAAAAGGTGATGATAACTTGAAGAAAAGTCCTAAAACCATAGAATTGTCGGAAATATGCTTTTGTATTTAGCCAGAAATCAATCCCAGCTTGTCGAAAGCAAAGCCGAGAAGCTGTACATGTTTTGTTGTTTGCGTTGTCATCCAATTCTCGTTTAGTTAGCCTGAAATCTCGCTGACCTCAAACAGAGGTCACATGTTTGCGGCAGGTGTGTGACAGGTGGAATTAGGTCAAAGGTCATAACGGTTGTTTGTATTTTTGGGTAGTTATGTGTTCTGCTATAAGGTTGTGTTATCATGGCAAATACTGTACAAGCATTTTGCTATCATTTGTCAATGATGTGAATGCTAAGAATACCTTGAACTAGATAACTTTCCCAGATACATTGTAACTTGCTAGACCAATCTAATTGGAATTCCATGCAATTTAATGATACAAAATGAAATTCAATTTGATTTTTCATATACAGAAGACTGAAGATGTTTCCATGACACTGCATGACAGTTTCTAAGTGACCTGATCCACCCTCTTGTTACCTGTGTGACTTACCTGGGCCTGACCTGATTCTTTTGTTTCCTCTGCTGATCTTACTGTCCTCTTTTTGTTTGTCACCTGAGTTCACTGAAAGGCATCTTGTGTTTACCTGCAGTGGATTATCTTTTCACAAAGGAGGAAAACATGTACATGTACATGCCCTGTTACACACACTGTCACGCATACAAGGCTTGAAATACAACCTGCATATGTACATGTATCAGTGTTAGTGCAGGTAAAATTTGAGCTATGCAGGTATTTCTGATGTCTGCCCACACCTAACCTGTACTGGGTTTATACATGTACTGTGTATACAATGTACTTGTTTTGATTTTCATTAGTATTGACTGTCCTAATATTAGTAATAAAGTCTAAATGAAATGAAAATGAAAAACTTTGGAACCAACAAATAGAATTGGTCTTTATTTAGTGACATACTAGTATATATGCACTGGTGGAGCAGACTCAGCGGAGGACTTGAAATGATTTTGTAAAGTAGATTTATGGCCAAACCTGTACCACAAAGAATTGGATACCAGTTTACATACATATTGTGACACTGACAGATCTCTCACTAACATAAAACATCAAGGATTTTTTAGACAGACTATGCTGAAAAGTTGAATTTTAGCTAAAGATTATTTTGAAAAATACCTGGAAGGCCCCAGGCCAAATGCTTCAATATCGTAATAATGCAGCATTCAAATCCATTTAAGCCTTAGATCAAAACATTAGTAACAGGACACCAACTTATCCAATTAACACCTGAATTAGTGCACCCTTAGGATCATTTTATACACGAAGCAATATTCTCTGAATTTTGTAGTTCATGAATTTGTTTATGACAGGAACTTCAGTCAAACCCATTTGTAGTGGCCATTCAAGGGATGTACATAAAATGGTGAGAGCAGACAGGTGGCCACTATAGATATGGTCAATGGGAAAAATGATCTACATGCAACTTTCAAGGGACCACCATAAAGTGGTTAGAATGGCCAGGTGGTCCTTATGTAGAGGCAGTTACTAGCATAGGTTGTACTGTGTACATGGTCTCAATAGTCAGGTGGTCCTTCTTTAGAGGGTACTAGGTACATTGTAGCATAGGTTTGATTTATAGTGACAGTATCATATTCATACAGAAATGAATGTATTTTACATGTTTGTACAAGCGGATATATATGAAAACAACAGAAACTAAAATTCTATAGCTTTTAATTTATAAGTTATTGTAATTATGTGACAGTATTAAAATACTACCGTAAAAAATTAGTTTTCTAAAGTTCTCTAACTCATTTTTTCTGAGGTCATTGTCTCTTCATTTTATTATTAAGCTACTTACATATACAACTGTACAAAGTCATGCATGTTAAGTTGTCCTGAAACCCTACCTAGTGTTTGCTGTCAGTCAGTGCATAATATAGCCATACACAGAACTGTCTCTAGTGTAGAAACTGATGGATGTCCCAACTACTAAGTACCTAATACCAGCCCAGAAGAGAACAAGAAATAGCCACGCATTCAAGTACCAGAGTTATCAACCAAGGATTGAGGTGTTCAAGAATTCATTCTTTCCTAGAACTATCGCAGAGTGGAACTCACTGTCACCAAGTACAGTAGGGGCATTGTCAATAGATAGCTTTAAACAATGTCTAGAGCTAGAAGTTCAAGGGTTAGGTGTAACAAGTCGATCGGTGTAATATAGCCAGCTGCCGCCGCGCCGCGTGCCTGCGAAGCTGGTGTTACGCCAAAAGGCGGTTATACCGGCTATACAGATACAGATACAGAAAGAGAAAGTTGGATAAGTTGAGCGATGATGTGTCTGACTTTGTTTGGAGTCATCAAGGCAGATAATCACATCCAGTAAGGTACGCTGAGTCCTTTTGTAACGCCTTAACACGCCACAGGGTAGGCAAGACTGTGCTAGGGTGATAACGCATGAGGGCCAAGACAACACAGTAAACTGTTTATAATATTACAGAAGAAAACGTCTAGCCCCTACCCCAAATCACTTGCAAGAGACCAAATAATTATCTGAATTTTTAAAAGACTTTTAATAATAGTTTTATTAAGCAAGAGTAGGGTACAGATTGTAATCGGACAGAAAAGTTGTAAGAGACATCACTCTTGTCAATCTTATAATAAATTATATGCACATTAGGACAGAGATTGACAGAATGGGCCATTCTACAGCTAGAAATCTTGTCAATAGACTCCCTGTAACTGACAATTGACTGAATAAGAGAATATTTATATTCTAAAGTCTACTTCTTGACATTCATGTATGGATACGCTTCATTGTAAATGTATAATAATGTGTTTTGCTTACTGCTTGATGATGAAAAAGTGTCTGTATCATTCTGTATCAGTGTATGGGTATGACCAGTTTTTTTACCACCCTTCACGGGTACTCAGCGTGGTAGCAGCTGGCTACTAACTTTGAACAACCTGTCACACCCAACCTTTACAGTTGTACTGTAGCTAAGTCTGATGTCTCTGTTGTGTTTTTTTGGTTCAGATCTGCCTGAATGGGATGGAGGTCATCAGTCATCTCATCATCCGGCTCAAGGAGAAGTTCAGACATCACATCAACACAGGTCAGTGGGTCACAGGTTAAGGGTCATGTCAGAGGTCATGGATGCTAGAGGCTGAAAGGTAACAGGTGGAAATGAAGAGAGGAGGACGAATATCAATATTTTTTTTTTTATAGTTTTCTTAATTGTTTTGACAATTCTGTTCACCATATGTAAATATATTCCTAATGACTAATTGGTGAAGTGTAGTGTCATGTTAAGGGTCACAGGTAATAGAAAAGAGTCAAAGGTCCAAGTTCTGGTACTTCAGGGAAAGAGACTTCATGCCTTTACCAAACTGATGTCAACAAGATTGAGATTCATCAGAAGGTGAGTTTAGCATAGAACATAACATAACATTGTTGTTATTATCATGACTTGTTTCCATTAGGAAATATAATGTATGTTAGCAATAGCATAGCTGTTATTAGTATTCTGAACTCAGGCTAGAATATTCATCTAGTTTTTGCCATGCAGGCAGCCAGACCCACCCGGAGTAGCCATGTTTAGTTCGGGTTCAAAGCAGCTTTGATTTTTCGTTCCTACGAGGCGGTGCCTGGGGGAAAACGGCGTAGTGTTTTTCAGTGGTACATTCGTCAGGATTACGGTACGTCTGACGTCCTCACAGTATGTTCTGGTAGATTCTATCTTGAAGAGGCACCAGGTAGGGAGAACAGACTTCTTATGATATACAATATTTCAGTCACAATATTCGTGAATATTTTAATTAGGTAGGCAAGAGGCTGTGTAAGAAGAGACAGCTTTTTTCAACAACCAGTGGGTTTCATGTAAGAACCAGCCATTGTTGCCCTGATGAAGGTGACAGACGGTCACGAAAATGTCGGATGTACAGTGTAAAATTCTACTGGTTGTTGAAGAAAGAACCTTTGGATATTCTAGTCTTAGTTGAGTCCAAACCTGGTAATGCTTGCTGCTAGAAGATGCAGTCAACAAGGTGTTCACAGCTGGAAGGTATGAAAACGGTTACATTTGTACTGCAAGACTACTTGCTATATAAGCTAAAATCTAAGTGATATAAAATTTTATAGTTATACCATTGATTCTCTGTGACATTATTTTTGTGAATTGTATCCATCGTAAATTGTACATGTATTAATATGTACACAGCTGGAGTACAGTGAAATGTTGACAATGTTGATATTATCTAACAAAATTCACAACAAGGCTATATATGTCAAATCCGCTACAATCTGTGTTATCTTATAACAGATCTTCTATAAATTTTCCAGATATTCAGTCTATATTAACTTGTGGATCAGTTGGCAAATGTCAAATGTGGATATGAAGAATTCATTTTGGATGGTATTCCCTATTCAATATGCTCCATGCGTTTTTCATTTCTTAGCCCTAAGTCTTGACAGGAATTTCCAGAGCATGTCAAGAAACCTTAAGCTTGGACTTTTGGGCAACATATTCTTGAGATGGTGAAACAATTTATCCAGTTTTTAATCCTCAGACAGCTTTTTCAGAAATTATTTTTATGCTGACATAACATTATAGATGTTGCCAATATACCTTTCAATCATATTGAAGTGTGCAATATTAAATTCATAGTTCATACATAAATGCCAGACTGTCTACCATCATTACAGAGGCAGGTTAGGAATACTTTAATTTTATTCTAAGCAAAATATCAGATCATAATTTTTTTCCAAAATCCTCAAATTCCATTCATTTTACAGTCAGTTTTGCAGGGAGAAACACATTAAGCTGTAAAGTGGTTGTACAATCGTCACAAGATTTTCATTCAGAATCCAGTCGGATCTTGTTAGTACAGGTTGAAGCAAGATTGTGCAAATTACGACATCGTGTTTATTCAATATCTGTAGCCTGCAGACGTATTGGACAATCACATTAACATTTTGCAGTGTACGCATGTTTTCTAGCGATTCTGATCAGCGATATTTGACGTTTCGTCTTTTGATGTTTGTTCCCTGCAGTGTTGCCGCCTCTGATAGACAGACTAGGAGATAGCAAAGACCAGGTAAGTGGATGATGGTTATATGTTAAATTTCATTGTTGTACAGTTAAACCTACCAACTGTAATCAATTAAAAGGTTCTTGAAAATGGTTACACTTACCGTAGACAGATGGTCACTACTGTACAATACTTCACGTAACGTTATACATTAAACACGATTCTTAATGGTTGGAAACAATAATATGTCTACCAACGTTGTAATGAAACTGAAAGCAATTTTAAGTGCCTCTTGTTTCTGTGATTGTTTGGGCAACCTTTGATTACGGTATATTATGCTGGATCAATGTCCATAGATTAGATACTTGAAACCAGGTCTTTGCAGGAAATTTTATAGACAAGTTCTGAAGCAGTCCCTGTACATGTTATTTTGTAGGTTCGAGAACAGGCACAGGAGCTTATACTGAGACTCATGGAGCCAGTGTCATCACCACAGGTGTGTAATCAAGTTGTTATTTCCTATAAATTGCTTTTGACAGTTTTATGATACGAAACAAAATTTCAAGGTGACAACAGAGTGTTGAGAAGGATATTGACTGTGATGGTCTTTTTAACATTTACATCTTGTGACAAGTTTTATGATGGTTTCATGATCAATACACCATAAGATGATAAATTCGGGAAATTTCTGACTATATTTACTCTCTGGAACTACAATTTATGATTGCTCTATTAGGTACAGATTTTTTTCAGACTGTTTTATACTTTATATTCCAGTTCAACCTTTTTTTCTAGTTCTCTATCAGGACCAATTAATTTAATAAAATATTGTTGCATAGGAATAGTATACAATACAGTTTGATCTAAACCACAGAGTGCAGTAATAGTACTTAGTAATAAGCTTTCACATAAGAAGCAATGACTTTTCGGTTGCCCCCCTCCCCCTCTAGGATTCAAGCTCTCTCATCCTTGACAAGAAACTTCATATCTTCTATAAAGTTTTCCCCTGTGACGGCTTTAATTACTGGGTTATGATTGGTTGGAAACTTGAGTTCCTGAGAAATAATTGCAGGCTGGTATTTTCTTAGCAAGGCAGTACTCCCCAAGGTCATGACTTTCATCTAAGTGGACTGGAAAAACTGAGCATGTCAGCAAAACTGTAATGTATTGTGCATAGCACTTCGGCAGAACATCACTCTATGTCCAGCTCAGTATCCTGTTAAACCTCTTTTCTACTGGAGTGCCAATTGCGAATGACAGAGACATGGAAACCCCTGGATTTTTGATGGTGTAGGTTGTCGTAATTTGTGCAAATGTAACAGAAGCTTGGAATTCTCGTGTCTGAAATAACTGTGATTAAAACTGTAAAACATGAATAAATAGTACATTGAATCACTAAGAGTTTAAGGAATCTCCTTTCAAAATATAATTGTTATTTTTACATCAAACTTGAAAAAAAAAACTATTAGCAAAATATAAAACTTCAGTGCCAAATTCCATATTTGCTTGCATGTTCAAGCCCATGTCTGTGTTGTTTTTTCCCACAGCAAGGATCTTAAGAAATTAGATCTTAGTCCTGAGGGTGATTTAAACCTGATAGTCTGAATGTCCAGAGCAGTAAGCCTCATGGGTCTGTCAATATAGAAAATTGGCTCTCCTAGCTGATAACCCTTTTTACCAAGCATGGTGCAGCTATGTCTGTATTCCCTCAGCTCACAATAGACGCCATTGTAGCTTATACAAAATGCCATCAGTCAAGTACAAGGCACTTCAATGGTGAAGCCTCTCCAATTCCATTGGTTGGTTGTCGGGTTTTAGAAAATGATAAATGCTGAACCACAAGATCAATATAAAAAGAGAACCTGAGGGGGAAAGTCGGTATACCTCGGTACATGGAGTTTCTAATAAGATAATAAGAATAATTAAAATCAGATTCAAGTTTGCCTCCCTGCTACATTGTACATTTTATTTTTATCTTGAAGTTCAACTTAATTGCTTCATTTTGTTCATTAAAACATCAGAGAACCAAATAAATACATTGGTGTGTCTTAAAGTTGAAGCTTCATAATGCACTAGCACCAGTGCAGATATACAGCAAACAAACAGATATTCCCAGCCTTGTACCAACAAAAAATTACATAGTCAGTAGATTTCAGACGTACAGCGAAAAAAACAAACAAAAAAAAAACAACAACAAAAAACAAGCAAACATATATTTCCAGGCTTGTACTAACAGCAGAATTACATGGTCAGTAGATTTTGGAGGAATTAAAAAGATTTGGTTGAGCAGAAATCGGGGTCAATCAATGTGTGCAGGGTGTAAATGATGATGGTTGGAGGGTGTTTCTGATGCTCGTCAATAATAAGCCATAATGACTTGTATTGGTCAAATCAGCATGAAGAGATCCATAGTAGATAAGTGGATATCAGCAGGAACAAGTGATTTTGAATTAAGGGCGTGACAATGTATTTCGTCCGTTCCTGGACATTTCTGAGTAAATATTTAATCTCAGTAAAACCTGTTTACAGATAAAAATTAATCCATATAATTTTCAAATGTTGGCTCGGAAAACTTAAAGATAATGTCTACAGTGGCAAACCAACTATAATCGTGTAATAAGTCTGGGTTTCGCACTGTTACAGTTATGTTCTGCTGACATACTCACAGCTCCAATTTGACTTGGAGTAACCTGCATATGCTGGTGGTATTTCCAGCCCAGAAGTAGCTTGTTCCATTGATTTGATTCCATAGAATTTGGAAATGTCCCGGCCTATTTCTTCAAGGACAGGAGAAAGGCAAATTTTATTACCTCCGCAGGTTGTCACATACAATAAACATGTATGATCTATGTACATGACATGTACTTTATAAACCAATATCTGTGACATAAACCAAAACTTACCCTTAACTGTCAAGTTTATTAATGTTTCTGTTGTTATTGAAGAAGTTCAGATAAGGAACATGTCAATTTGTCAAATTTTTCAGGTACAGGACTGGTACATGTACATGTTAGGACCTGTACGTAAACCCATATACCTGTACCTAGTGATGCATACCGGTTCACTGGACTTGGATCCGGACTTGTAAGAATGTTTAGGTTCAAGTCCAAAAAAAACCTAAAAGTCAAGAACCGAGACCATTTCACATACCTCTTTTCTTTCCATACCACCTAAAACCTTCCGTACATTGCAAAATCTTTGCTGCAAAATGAAGAGAACATTGCCATCAGCTGCAGGCATCGTCAAGTACCGGCCTCCATGTTATGTGGCCAAAGTTTCACCCAGACAACATTGCAAGGTTGCCAACATGCAATTTTGTATATGACATTGGGTTTAGGTCTGGACTTACAAGTCCGGACCTGAACCTAAACCTCTGGACTTGAATCCGGACCTGAACCTAAAATTGGGTTTAGGTATGCATCACTACCTGTACCTGTACCTAAAATTTCTTAGGTACACATCTCTAATGACAATATACCCTCTAGATTATATTGATATCAATTTCTATGAAGAGGATATAGTATGAACCAGTGAATGGTACTAATTTGGCCCTCCCAGTTTCCAGCACACAAAATATATTCCCACCCAGTGCCGTGTTCCCAGGAGCAGTCATGAATATTGCTGTAATTATATGCTGGTAGTTTAACCTGTCTCAGGAGAGTTCACCCACATTGGTGTTCATTTCAATCTGGAATCTCCTTGACAGACTGTGGATGTCATTCAGACAACTCATTGGCATTTGTTATTTTAGAAATTGTACGGAGAATATTTTTTTCAGCAGTTTTTGATCCTTTAATTTGATTAAACCTTGTATTGATCAAGTTAAACTAGAAACCTTGCACGTATGTCATCAGAGAATTTTAAGCAACATCATCTAGGCCAGGTACTCTGTTTTTCCATATATAAATTATAACACAGTTGTTCTAAGTGCTCTGATATTTTGATATAAACACAATATTCCGTTTCAAATGCCTTCATTCGAGTATTTAAAAAGTTGGAAATATTGTCTGCAGTTTTCAACTGTACGAGCATACAAAAAATGTTCCAGTTTTGGTTGACTCACTTTGAAGGATGTAGAAATTCATCTGGACATGAAAATCATTTGTCTGTTTCACATGGTTTGTATCAGACCAGACCAATGCATTCCTTTTTTCTGGGGTATATATTAAGATGTTGAAGACAGCTAGGAATGAAATTTGAACTTCAACTTTGTTTATGAAAACTGCGAAGGTTGGATTTTCCATGTGTGTAAATCAGCCTGCTTTGATGTACGGCAAGAGCATACGTTTGGAACGTACACCAGCCTCCAGGTAACGTACGTCAAACAAGTCTGGTTTACACGCAGGGAAAATTTCACATATCCTGTTTTTGTATACTTGCGTGTGTATACAGTTTTCGTATGCCCAGTTTTCGTGTGTACCGGTATTATTATATGTATATCAGGTCTGTGTACACCAAGGTACAGACTTTTCACCTCAGACTCCTTCCTTGTTGATCCTTCAGTTCATGATGATCAACATTCCTTTTTTTTCAACCAGAGAATCAGCAAATTGCTTTAGTCTGGCCTAAGGTAGACATATGCTTCATATTCAGACTCTACACACAGAGGTATTGAGGTTTTACACACCGTGTCCTTGAAAATGGGTTATTCAATTACTCTGTTCATTCGGCTTTAGAAATTATTCCTGCCGAATCAAATGAGGAACTAGACAGCTTGAAAAACTCGCACTCTTGCCAAGAACACATAGTTGACAATTTGTATTATTAGGTGACATTTTACACTCTACATTCGGGACTGCATCTGCAATGCATTGCAATAGTGACACCCAGCTGTAGTACGAATCAGAACTGGTCATTGTCGCTCTAAAAAAATGTGACAGACGGTCACCAAAACATTGCATGTAAACACCCACTGGTTGTTGAATAAAGAACCCTGTTATCTTTATCTGTATAGCAGGTATAACTGCCCTTTGTCGTAACACACCAGCTTTGCAGGCAAGCGTTGCGGCGGCAACTGGCTACATTACTCCTATATTACTGTTATACATACATACAGTGTCTTTGCAGCCTGATAGTCAGGAATATTTCAATACCTGTTTGATAATCTAATCTATACAATACTAAGTAGTGTGTATTCATCAAGAATCTATAAGAATTTAATCTTCAGAAGAAATGACGCTGTGCTGTTGTTGTTTACAGTATGTGTTTGAGAGAATGATGGGGGCGTTTGGACATCGGAACTTCCGGGTTCGAGAGGAGGTGCTGATCTGTCTCGTGGCCACCATCAACACGTAAGGACGAAAAAAGTGATCTTGATCCAGCTTTAGCTCACAGAAGAGTCAATCTCCCACTAGTCCTGACAGAGAAGACACAGATGCTATGTACAGTATTTACAGATTCATTGTACACAATGTACTGGGGAAATTCCCCTAGCTCTTTTTGACAAGCACAATGAACATTGGACTACAGCTTATTGTTGCATCCTAAGGACTGCGACCCCTTCCAGTAGCGTGCATGTCGAGTGAGCAAAAACACACAGTCCAGACTATTCCTCTGCATCTGTATAGCTGGTATTACGTCCCCTCTGTATAACATACCAGCTACTGTATCTGTATAGCCGGCATAACAGCGAGTTCCACTCTGTGATAGTTCTAGGAAAAAACAAGTTCTTGAACACCTCAATCAGTCTATTTAAGGATGTCTGGCCCCCAATTGCGTCTGGCCGGGCCCTTGACCCACTCAAGTATGAACTTGTCACAGCTCTGTGTGTGATTCTGGCTGAAGGCATCCGAAGTGTGCACGTCATTCGAGGAATGTGTTCTTGAAACCCCTGGTTAGGCAGATACGGTAGGTGTATCAGTGCTGGAGTTAGGCAGATACGCGTCTGTGTTAGTAGTCAAGGAGTTAGGCAGAGAAGCATGTCAGTGCAGGAGTTAGGCAGAGAAGAGTAGCAGAGTGAGGTTTAGGCAGATAGGTGTAGGAGTGTGGGAGTTAGGCAGAAAGTGTGTTGGCAGAATCATGTATAGGATTATTCTGCAGATATTACATTCATCCTCTGCTGTTGTACAGATTTATTATGTAGATACTAAATTTCTCCTTTGCATTTATACAGGATTATCATGCAGGTAATAAATTTCTCCTTTATTGTTATACAGGTTTGGTGCTGGCTCGCTCACCCTCAGTAAGATTGTGCCACACATATGTAAGCTGCTGGGAGACCCTAATAGTGCTGTAAGTGGAATTTCTTGTTTTGCACATTTTAATATGTGATATATGAAGAAAGTTTGGCATACATCCATAAACTAGAATTTCAAACTCAAGCCCACGTGATTGAGCACAACAGCAGAATGCACTAGCGCGAAACCTGTAACGTATTGTGCAAAGTGCTTCGGCAGAACATTTCACACAAGGTCGTATTCGCTCATATAAGGTTAACACTCCGTCTGTAGTTTCCAAATGTTATGTCGGAAAAGATATCCTCTGCAACAGGCAAAATTCTGATGCAACGTTGACCAAAAATCCAATGAAAACCGTGAAAAATGGGGGGTTTGCGCAGGCGCAGTACATTCTGCCGACGTGCTACATGATTGCACCACTGCTGTAGATATAGGAATAATTTTTTTGTTGTTTGTTTGTTTGTTCCAGGTTCGGGACATGGCAATCAACTCGCTGGTAGAGATCTACAGACATGTAGGGGAGAAGGTCAGGGTCGACCTCAGCAAGAAGGGCATCCCCTCGTCAAGGTCAGATACTCAACTTTGACCTTTAACTTACTACCTTTGCTCTTTTAGACTCCCACTGTCCCATCTAACAAAATAGTACTGTGAAGAAATTTGCTACTTTAGTAGTATAGAACAAGTTTGAGATATACAAATTACCCTGAAAAAACATTTCAACATCAGTGAATTTTTTTTCTATGAACAAGAAGGCAACCTTCGTCTTGAAACTCTGAAAGCTATGTTGAAAGTAGTGCCCAAAAAGTTTTTTTAGAAGAATACCTATTTCAGAAGAAAAATACCCCCAAATAAAGAAATATATTTTCTTCCTATCAGGTTGTCTGTGATCTTCCAGAAGTTTGATGAAGTGAAACAGTCCGGAAGGATGCTGGCAGTCTCCTCATCCTGTGAGTATTTCTAACTTTGGTATCTGTCCAAACCACCCAAGCCCTCTAGTTTGAATGGCCTCGTAGATGGATTTAGAACATACATTGTGAGCCCATAGGGGGTCCCGATCCAAAGGTTTCGGGTTCAATCCCATTGGTCTGTGGACTGTCAAATCATCAGGTCTATTTATCTACACTTTATAGACTGGTTACTGGGTATATGTAACCAGTACTACAATTATAGATGTAGGCACAGACTGTAGAATGCTTTCATTTTCATGTAGCATCCATACACGAGGGCCTGCAAGGGGGGGTCCCGACAACGCTCTACACTGAATTTGGAAACCTCTCGATTACGCTTTACGATAAATTCCAAGTGACTACAACGCATTACGTAGAATTAAAACGCCAAATACGCTCTACGCAAAATTTTAGAGCGGTCCGTCTACGCTCTACGTAGAATTAAAACGGCTGATTACGCTCTACGGAAAAGGGCTTGCGGACCCCATACACTAGAGAGCTCTGCTAGTCCTGCACATGTGCTGCAGTACCAGTTGTAAACACAAGATGTCTCTCCTGTCTCTCAGAATCTACAGAAGACAAGGCATCTCCACCCAAATTACTGTCTGTCAGTTCTGTTAATCTGTACAGAAACACTTGCTCTCATTGCCTCTGACAGCTGCCTTTCTTATAGCTGAATAGTTCCAGGTTGTTGCTGATTGAAGGAGAAGGAACTACACATACTCCGCTGATCACCACAATTGTCATACAAAGGGCCACTTTTCTGGTTCATTATCATGGGTTAGGTTTTACATCAATCAGAGGTAGTGGTGCCGTCCTTACTGGTACAAAGTCTTACCTTAACCAGGGCTCAAAATGCCTTGCTTCAAAGGTTGTCTGTAATTTGTGGTTCATAATACTGAGCCTGTATTCTTCTTGCTGGCTAGTTTGCTGTTTTTCTGCAGTGTCAGGTGTTTTTCTTCAAGTTGAAGATTGCAGAGGAGAAATGAGCCTGAATGCTTTTTTTTTTAATTGAAAATTCTCTGTGTATTACTGGATATTCAAAGTGTATCACAGAAGTTCTCTGGAATGCAGTTTTGGATCCTCCCCTTAATAATTAGAAGTGAATTTTCCCCTGATACAGAAAGCTGTGATGGTGTTCTTGATAGAGCGTTACAAATTGGGTCACACATCCATGATAGCAGCCTAGAGTAGTTGCTGTTAAGAAACAGTGTTCTAACCAGCATCTGTCTTTCCATGATTTGACTGAATTTTGCTGAAAAAAATTTGCCCAATCTGCTATCTTTGACGGGCAAAATTTAGTGTGTAAATATATGGAAAGAGATGCCAAAAAAGTCACAAAGCTTTGTGTGGTAGAAAAATTTATTGCATACATTTTAGACTTCAATCCTGTATTGAAAAGTCAGTGTGTGAACATCTGTATAACTGTGTATGCATCTGGATTTTCAACCTCCCATAAATATCCAGTGACTGTACAAGACTGTCATATGTGGGAAATATAATATACATGGCAGACTTGTGTCATGTTAGTGGTATTCATAACATACATTATAATAAAACATCTGATATGGCTATAACAGTTATTCTTGTCTGATCATCAATATGTAACATTGCAGCATATACCCTCTATGTAGTATAAGGCTGGCCTCATAAAAACAGCTGTAATATTATATGCTCTTTACATGTAAAGTCTTTCATATCTACTAGACATCCATAATTTTAGTAGGTTGTAATGTTCAGTGCAACTAAAATATTAGGTGTATAATCATAATTTATTAAAACTTTGGAAGAGTATTAAAGATGATGAACAAAGATTTTGAAAAAGATTTACTGAAAAGTGAAAGGAAACATTTTGTTGATAATCATACAAAATAATCAACTTCTGTAAGTAGACTGTTATCATAATAATGTATTTGAAAAGAAAGAAAATGCAAGATATTAGGCAACACATTCCTTGTTTATCCCAAACAATGAGCAAAATTAGCAAGTTGCATCTTACATTTTGCATTCATGATCTACTTAAATATCAAAGCAACTACAGCCATATAAATTGTATGAGGTAAAAATTACCCAAGCTCCAAAGTTAACTACAAGTATGGTTTTCCTTGTTTGGCCATGGCAACAATGACTACAAGTAGTACAATGTGCCCAGCATGTAGGAATGAAGTGTGACCAGTCTGTATGTATTGTGACAGACACATGATACCAGGATGAGGGCAGTGCCTTCTGATCTGCAGCCCAGATAGGCAAATTTCCCAGTTATTTCCAGGATGTTGGTCTTACATGTACATACTCGGGAACTAACAACTGTTAAGAGCGTTCGGGAGGTCAGGGGGGAAGGAGTTCCTGGGAGGTAAAATGGCGTTTGTTTGTCAACATCGGAGACATACAGTAAGACTTGGAGTTTGTAAGTATTGTTTTTGAGTATCTGAATGCATGTCTGACAGTGCCTTTGTTGGGGTTAGCCTTGAGTAGGGTCCTTCCGTCCCAAAGTTTGGGTATCTATTCTTAATCCGCACGAAAGCTGGCATACAAAACAGTAGGTTTGTACAAGAATGCGCTGAAGAGATAGTTTGAAACATGTCAACTCATTAGTGGCTATACATGTTTCTAGCAGACTTTGTACATGTATGTCCTTTTCTTGGCTTGATCTATAATACGCATGTTAGTTGGTATTTTGGGTTTCGTCCAGTTCTTGGTATGTATTTGTGGACAGAATAGTTAAGGCCAGTGTTTATGTATAAACAAGGTATTTTGCAGTAGAAAATACCATGTACATGTAAGCTTTAGTGCACAGTCATGCAGTGTTCAAAACATGTCACATGGCATTTTAAAAACATTTAAAACTTGTCAGGTAACAACATGCCATGATTTTTAACTGTTGAATAAGTTTTATACTTAGTATCAGCACAGTAATCCCAACATATTGGCTTAGGGGTGTTTTACACCTGCCTACTACATACGGTAGCCCTTTTTCTGACAACCTTTCTTTTCAGCCGTCCTTTCTGATTACTGCCAACACTGTAGACTTAAAAATCTGGGAGTTCAGAATGGTATGGTATCCAGGCTATATTAATATCCAATCCTCTGTTAGCAATTTTTATAGAGTTCGATAATAAAGAGTCAATATATACATGTACATATGAAAGTATGAAACAGATGTAAATGTGTTGTATTGGTATACCCAATATTGTGTTATGAATAAATTTTGTATAATAGGATTAGATTTGAATTTAATCTGCCGTAAATCAGCCAATTTCCTAGGCTGAACCCTGTCCCCCCTTACTGGCCAAGCTGCACCTGTTCCTGCATGTAATCTGCAGTACACACTCTAGAGGATTGCTAATTGGGAAATTTTTTTCTGGATCCCACAGTTCAGCAGGCCACACCAATTTGATGTATGAGTTCTCGGATTTTTGCAGGAATTAATAAAGCAGGCAGGTGAAAAAACAAACAGCACCTCGGCAGAACGTACTGCACCTGCGTGAAACCTGTAATGTATTGTACATAGCATTTCGGCAGAATGTCTCATATAAGGTTGAACTTGCGCATATAAGGTTAACATCCCGTCTGTAGTTTCCAAATGTTATGTTGGAAAAGATATCCTCTGCAACAGGCAAAATTCTGATGCAACGTTGACCAAAAATCCATCGAAAACCGTGAAAAGGGGTTCTGCGCAGGCGCGCTAACAAACTGGCCTAGGCATCATGTGATAGACGCAAATGCTACAGTAGTAGTACCATAGGAGTCACAAAGACTAATACAAATGTATATAAAAACGTATGTACTACTTTATATTTCAAACAATGGATTTTTTTATTCAAACACTAGAAGTGTCCATTGTTGTTTTTTAATCCCCCTAGTGAAATTTTGTCAAAATCTGCAGCAAATGAAATGTCTTGTTAAAATATTAACTTTGGATAAAATTACAGTAAAATTTGCTATTCCTGACTTAATGTTTCATGCATGTAACATAAAGCACCATTTTAGATCAGAACAGCCTTGCATATAATCACGATAAATTCTTCCAGCGAGATACAGTAAATCATGAATATTAATATTCGCGTTGACTTTGTTTTATCTGTTTTCGCAGCGTCTCTCCACCATGAAATCATGCCTCTACAAATATGTGTTTTTGAGCTGCATGTACAATATTGTTTCACCCTGCAAAAACCTTTCAATTTCTACTGAAAAAATCAAAGCCCCGTGAAAATAGACCAATCTACAGTACCGTATCAGCTGGTCACATGTTGGGTCACTATCATCCTAAAGGCTCTCTCGTCTCCCAAACCTAATTATGTCCTGTCTGGTCACCCAGATGTCTCCATGTAATAACATTCATGCTGCCTGCCATTAGTTTATTCCTCTGGGTGTTTAACATAACTTGACCACCTGAGAGTTATGTATATATAATCAAGTTTTACATTATATCTTTTAGCAATTAACAATGCATTTCTTTGTTAAATCTGATCATTCAATTCTTTCCATAATATATCCCTCCATTGTAGCAGAGCATCATACATGTAAAACATGTATTACAGATACAATGTGATGTTTTTTTGTTCATTTGTGAATTTTATATTTCTACCTTTTCCTAAGTACCTTTGTTATAAATTTTTCCTGAATATCAGAGAGTCAGATCTGTTTGTTTGTTTGTTTTTTCACTCTCAAACTATTATTTTGCTGTATATTGTTTGGGTTATATATTTTTATTCAAATGATCTGGTTAGATTGTGAATGCAACTGAATGATGCTATTACAAATGCTAATTTATCTCATTCTTTTACCTCATAAAATTGAGTAAGTTTGTATTTCACACCATTTAAATACTTGATTGTCTTTATAAACCAATCCAGACAGGTACCAATTTGTGGCATTTAGGTCATGGAAAAAATGTGTATTGTGTTGGTGAAAACATAGGAAATCCTTGTCTTCTGAGTTCTTAGTGGAGAAAAGCCCCAGGAAATGTAGGTTCCTGTAACGATAACTGCCAGGCATTTTCGGAAAGTAAAGAATACTTTTGTAAACGGCTACTTTAACTGTTTTGACAACACAACGCATTATTGTCTCTGGGTAATCTCCAAGCAGATCTTTGAGTAGAAACTCGTAATATTTGCTGACGGTAGCTTTTTTGATAATACAGTACTTAGTAGTACTCTTGTACTAGTAGTAGTACTGTACTGGGTACTAGAGACAGCACTATAGAGTAGTATAGTTCTAGAGTTTAGAAGAAAACAATTCCTAAAATTGATAGTTGAAAGTGATGCATGCCATCTTAGGTACATATATAACATTTGCCAAAAAAATTGAATCGAACAGTTTTGATATTGTCCAGCCATAAGAAAGTAAAATTTAACAGACTTTTACAATTATGGAGACTGAGACATGTTACAGTTACAAATTAGGCTGTTCTTGATAAAATCTGTAGTCCCTAATCCCACATAATGTAACTCACCTGTCAAAAATGTGTAGGTTATTCATGGAAGGTGAAAAATGGTGCCCTAAATGTACATAATGGGACCCAGTCTGTTATCAAGACTGTCAGGAACAATTTATTGGTAATGAAACCTTTGGTAAATGTAGTTTAATGAACCACATTTGTATGCATTAATGCTGTACACGTGCATTTTTATGAGATGTGTCAAATTTTTTGATCTATAGAACTTTATGAAAATGTGTGTAAAGTATGTTGTAGCAGAATCATCATTTTTGTAGAATATGTCTACCAGAATATGTGTGTAATTATGATTTTTGATCAACCATGCATGTTTCTCAACATAATGACAGTACAGGAATTAATGTTACAATATTGTATGATTTGTATCCGACAGAAAATTTTTTTCTATACCTTCCCCACTATAATCTGTCTTTCCTGGATTAATTAGAGTGTTTCTAATTAACTAATTAAGTCTTTGTTTCTTGGTAAAATAAGCAAAATGTTGTTGTCCCTGAGCTTCTATTGTTGAATAATACATGTACTAAGATATCTGTACAGAGAGAATTGCTGGCCAACGCCCAATTTCAACAGGAACAGCAGACTCAGAAATCCTGCTATTTGTAAAGATCAGCCTGGCGTCGTTGCTGTGTCAGGCCCAAACCAAGGATTTCTGTGGTTCTGGGTTAAATTAGCTTTTATAGCCTCTTTTCTTTGTTTGTTTCGTATAACCAGCAATCTGTCTTTTGGTGTATCATGCCAGTTTTGTGCAGTACTAGCATGGAGGTAGAAATATGATTTTTTTCTACCTCCATAGTAGTAAGTACAAGCTGCATATGGTCGGACTGTAAGGTTTAAATCACTCACGCCAGGAAGGTGTATTAAAATATAGACCTCATTTGCATAATTAATCAGGAAATAAGTTTCTTTGTTATGATAAGACTCACGTTGGGTGGTGAATATGATCAACTCTTATAATTCATGTAGATAAGGTTCTTATTTGCACAATCAATGAGACTGAAACATCTAAAAGTTGTCAGTCATTTGGCGAAGGTATGGGATCATAGAACTCTAGTTAGTGGTGCTAGAGTAGAGTGATGGATGTCACTCATAATGTCTGGAAATAATCTCTGTGAGTTTAAAGTAAAATGTATTTTGCATGTTTTATGCAAACAAAATTCCAAACATGAGTCAAGGAATTGAATTGTTTTGGCCTAATGATCCACTAATGCTACCTTGTAGCCTTCCTAGCACAAAGTCAGGTCTGGGGATGTCCTAACCTAATAAATACACCAGACAAATTTATGGACTGGTCCACTTGTGTCAACTACAGGGGAGGGACAAGTTGCGATAGAGCATAAAGTGCATTTTTATGAGGTTTGAATTATTTAGTTCCTTTCGCTATTCTGTTATATTTTTAGCTTCCATGACATGTAATGGTTGGTGAATATGTGTAGAAAGTGTTACATATTACTTGGGTAGATATTGTTAGCTTTATGAAATTAGTACAAGTGGCCTACCCTCCTGTACGAGTGGTATCGCCCCATGAGTAATACAGGAGGATTTATTCCCTTGAGATCATCAGATTTACCTACAACTTTGGCCCCGAGTCCTTCAGAACCACCAAACCGACAAACGCTGCAGTTATGGCTGCAGCCGTCTTCCCCGAGAAACTCCCTACCGCAGCTCGTCATGCGTAAATGTCGAGACCTTCCTCCATTGTCTACATCTCGGTGGGCGACCTTCTCAACCTGACCTTTGAGATTTCTCCTGTTTGCCGAACAAACCAGACCGAAGCCGAGGTTTCTCCTATTTTTAGCCACGCTTTGCCAGCATCCTTTTGACTTTGCTTGCGTTGCTTTTCTAACTTGACCAGCGACCGGTGAATGGAGGGTGACCCCAGCTGAACTCTTGACGTGACTTTTTTGGCCCCTTTGTTTACGGCAAGGATTGTGTCATCGTGGCGCTGGATAGAGTCCCAGCTGGAAGTGAGAGCTCTGTGAAACAGCACCGTCTGAACATTCAGTCTACAGCAACTCAAAAGTCTTTCTACGCTTGAAGATAACCAAGAGGGACAAGAAGCTCCTTGTTGCCGAAAGTGTCTTGCTGGGATATCTTTACAGCGTCTTCCCTCCTTGTGAGAAGTCTTGGATTCTCCAGGCTATTCTTAGCAGGAGACAAGATCAAACAATCCAGACTTCATCTTTTTCTTTTTCTTGAGTGGAGATGACTTAAAACAGCAGGACTTGAGCTCTGTGTTTTCTCCTAGATGTTTGGGAAGATCTTTTTTCTGTTCTAATACTACAAGGCAAGACATCTGCTGTTGTACTTTTCATCTGCGCGCCTGGCTGGACCATTTAAAATCATCCTTTCCGAGGAAAGAATTTCCTACGAGACCCCATAGTTGCCAGTGAAAAAAAAGGAGTAGCAGTTTCGCATCAAGAGAAAACGACAAGGGTATTTGAAGGTTGTTTTTTACGAGGATCCGAGGATTTGGGATTACATTTCGGAGTGGGTGTTTCTTCTTTGATTTGCTTCACCAGGAAGTGTGTGGTCTGAGATTAGAGCTTTAAACATGGATCCATCCAAGCGCAGTGGAATCCCTCTGCCTGTCTCTGTGTTAGGTATGTACAACCCTTACCCACCTTTCAGTATTGCTTTTATTTCAAACAAATATGGATTTTGAAGTTTCCCGAAAGGTACTGCTTATAAGTAATGGCTTTTTCAAGAAGATTGTTGTTTGTGTGTTTCAGCCTTTTTTCTTTATAACCCTACAAAACGATAGAAAATTCTGCTTTTGGCACCAGTCCAGTAATTATTTACATCTCATCTTTAGGTTCATTCAGGTAAAGTGGAGTCAGATTGGCTGTGTAATGTTGAAGTAATAAGCCTAATTTTGACCTACCGTAACTGGCTATTTTTCCACGTAAGGTGGCCACACAAGGCTGCAAGGGGGGGGGGGATTATTTTATCCACGCATCATTTCAGTTGTGTCTGTTCTTCATGCTCAATAACCAATTACCCTCCCAAATCAGCCCATCTACATGCATCACCATATGGGGCTCAGTTTTCATAAAATCTGCTCACAACTGTCAGACTATTGTTCTCAATAACAATAGACTCTCCAGTTGTAAGTGACACTTATATTACCATTTTTCTTCTCAAAACTACAATTATTAATTTTGCTCATAATTCGAAAATTTGACATAGAATTCTTTTGACATTTGCATTTCAGTTCTCATTAAACAAAAATGAAACTGTCTCTTTTGGAAATCAGAATTGGTAATCACTTAGAGAATCCATTTTACCAGCATCTCGTCTATGATAATCAAGTTATTATTCAATTTTGAATGTGTTATGTACAAACAGATGGCTCGTATTCCGAAAAACTGATCAAGAAATGATTTCGCTTATTTTCTAGCATATTATGTTGCACATATTTCTTATTATTTAGACATAAACTTCATGTGCAATTTTGCTGACAAAATTTTCGAAGAAAAAATTCTTCACTATCAGGTTTAACGTCTGACTGAATCAGAGCTGTTTTTGCCTTTTTCATCATCGTTTTTTTTTTTGTGGTAGACAACAATAAGTTGACCTTGTACAGTGAACTTTAGAGCATTACCTCAGTTCCAGTTCTATCACATGAGTTCACAGTTTGTTGGTTCGACTGCATGTTTATTTGAACTGTAAGAGAGTAGGGGAGCGTGCTGTGTCATTGCTGGGTAACCCTGGCATGAGTGGTTGGCATACACTTGATGGTTAAAATCTGGAGAGAGGCGTTTTTGTCCTGTTTGTCAGAGTAGAGTGTTAAGATGAATATTAATCTTGAAATTTGCCTGGTAGATCGTGCTCAGTGACAATAGCCTGTACTTACTTGTGAAATTACCGCTTTTATTAATTTAAATATACATGTATGAAGAAGGACAGCATTTAAAAAGACACAAATTATTTTGCCATAACAAACTAGATTAGAAAGATTTTATGTAGTTCTAGCATATTTGCCTAGAACTTAGTAGAAGACTGTCAGCACAGAATATCGTCAGCTGGGAAAACACAGTGTAAGCATGACATCATAGGCTATATTTAGAACGGCCCTTGTGACGGGGATGAGGTCATACTTCACGATAGAGCGACAGTGCGAAACAGCGTCTCTGAACTACAGTGTTCATTTATTATGAAGGATTCATTTTGTACCTTTGAGCTGAAGCTCTCTCACACTTTGTGCAAAGTATATAGTCTTCTGTAACTGCTTGTCCAAAGTTGAAACGAGAGCCGTAAATTCTTCTGTTGCTACTCTTGACTTAAGTGCGGTAAATGTAGCATCCAATACTTGAAAGGGCACAACAAATATACAGATGCCAAGTCTTATTTAGTTACAGCAAAGTTTACGCACACACAACTAGACCTCGGAAGTCAACATGAACTGTTCGAAAGGTGCACTCTCATTTCAGAGTCTTAGAGTCATAAAAAGAAAAATGTTTTAAAGATAGACATTAAACTAATGCTTAGAGAAAGCTGTCAGACTGTGACAAAATTCTTCTGTACTTTCTGCTGTGTTTAGCTTCTTTCTTTGTTCTGACAGATTGTAGGTAGATGTCTGTAGTTTCCCTTGGTTATGTAGAAGAAGGCAGGAGAATGCATCCTGGTATCTGCCCAACAACTGAGACATTCTCACCAGCACTGTGTGATTAATGCATCAGTACAACTGAACTGCCGTTAAAAACAAGATTTACCCTGCCCTGGATGTGTGCTGACGGCGTAATTCACGCGCGCAGGACAAACATTTTATCAAGATGTCTCAGTCCATTTTCTCAGCATTCAACCGGCGGCCATTGAGACAAATAACGGTGACAGTGATCTTTTTTAAGAAGTTGCCGTGGGTGTTCAGGGTCATTTGGCACAATCTTGATACATCGTGTTTCTGTTTTCTTGCCAAGGGCCAATGTGTTGTGTACTGTGGATTGTACTCTAAAATTCTTTCAGTTTGCAGCAGATATATATTAACAGATTTTCACAGCAATTTTAAGTCAGTTGTTTGCAATGTCGTGACTTTTTTGAGTTCGCAGTTGAAACAACCATGGTAATAACCCTGTAAAGTAAATACATTGAACATGTACTATATATTAATTTTTGAGGAGTTTGCAGTGAGAAAACCACAAATTTAAAGACATGAAGAAAATGTCAAAATTTACAGTATATTGAGGCAGGGCCAACATATTTGTCAGTGTCCAACCCCTATTGTTGTAAAAGGTCATGGGTCAAATTCTTACTGTTGGCTCTCAGCATCAGGCTATTCCATTCAGTTGAGGGGGAAGTCGTGAAGATTTTTTCTTCAAGGTTGGGCCTTTGACAAATTGTGAAAGCAATTCAGTTATGGGATAAAATTCTGTGAACTAGACAGGAGCTAAAACAAAGTTATGGTATTTGGGTAAAATTAAGATCGTAAAGAATTAAATATTGATCTTATTAGTTGAGTAGCTTCTGGCTTAAAATTTGACAATAGGCACAGGCAATGTTGAGGAGGATAAACATTCTTTCATGTTCTTCCTTTGAAGCCATTAAGCTATAAAACATCAGACTTGCAAGTAAATTATAGAATCAACTGTTTGATTAATTTGATAATATCTGTGCCAGAACAACTTGATGCTGTTTTAACAGTCCATTGACCCAAATATAAATGTATTGAGGCCAGACTTATCGAATGTAGAAATGTAATATTCACTGTTGTTATTGGGTAGCAGAGATGAATTCCCTTTCACATTTTAATGGATTGTTTAATACGTAGAAGAGGCTATGAACAGAAGTATACAAAAGGAATTAAACTTGACATATTGTGTACTCAGGAGCAAGGTGCAGAGTGTCTAAAAATATCTTCAATTTGAAATCTTCTAATTAATAATCCTTGTACAAATTAAGATTTATGAATTACAGACTCACCCAAAGTTCTTAGTATCTTAATTGATCAAGCAAAAAAGATAACTTTGACAATGATGTCAGATATTTTTGAATGGGCAATGAGTTTTTCATATGATGCAAACAGGAAGTTAAGAGATAAGTTCTAGGTATAACTGATGAGTCACCGTCTTAATGATGTTACAATGTCAATTTTGAAAAAACAAGGGTAGTGACATCACATACTACACTTTTCAACAGGTAAATGGTGAGGTAATTCTGTGTATGATGAGTCATCTGTGATGTCAGTAGGTCCCCAGGGACAGGACAGCATCCTGGTCTTTCTTATCGTAATGAAATCACCGCTCCATCCACACGCAATAACGTTCTAACGCCACATGGGTTTGCCATAAAGATTTGTCTAGACATCATGTATAATCAATCATATACCATGGCGGAAGTGGTAAGAAGCAACAATGTATGGGGCATTCAAGTCAAAGGCATTTTGATAAGGAATAAAAGTGATGTACAGCATATATACATGAATGTATCCATGTTGAATCATACCTCATATAATGTTATGATGCCTACAATGTAGGTGTAGGAGCCAAAGAGAATATTAAATATGATATGCATTACACTCCCCTGTATATATGCAATAATTGATGCACTTCATACATGTATTATTATAATGTGAAGAAAAGCACACACACACACGCTCACACACACACACACACACACACACATTACACACACACACACACACACACACACACACACACACACACACACACACACACACACACACACACACACACACACACACATGTATACCCATACACCATCCCCCAAATGTTACCTGACGCTCCCCCGCACATGTGCAGCCACCACTGCTGCAGGGAGCATCATTCTGCAGTAAAGTGCGCCCAGATGTAACGTTTGATGGGAACAGAAAGTGCTGATGCAGCGCCCAGAGCTATTACTAAAGGAAGATTCACCTCCATAGGCACGCAGAATTTATGGCCGTCCTCAAATCTGGGTTGTCCTTTCTATCACCTAGCTCATCAGAGAGACTTTCCGTTATACTACTTGTAGCTTGCATAGGATGAAGGTCAAGGGTTCGAATCCCTGTTGAAGGGGAACAACAGAATCTCATGTTAAACCAGGGCTGTTGCCAGCTCAAAATTTTTGCTGTCAGCCCAGGTTCATATGATTGGACCTTGGGGAAAGGGCTCCCAAACTAGTCGGGGTCTGGAGACAAATTTTCGATTGTGAAGCCTCTAAAATCAGTATCTCCCACTTTCTGAGAAAAAAATAATGTGGTTAAGAGTGTTTTTTGGTTGTCCTTTGGGTGTTTTCATATTTTTACTCAAGATTTTTGTCAATTGTGTCTGTCAAGGTTGACGTAAAGTTCCTGCAATTGATGGAAAAATTGGTGCTGGTGAAAGCCCTCCCTGTGTTAAACTGGATAGTGAGTGAATGTACTCAGATTTTGAAGACCAGTTTTTTTTTCCATCATCCTCTCCACAGGTGTGTCCTGTTTTTAGTATCTATTGTCGAGTCATAAATAAACGTTTATTCGTATCATACTAAAGTATTTCATAGATCAGAATATGGATAAAGAACCAAGAAATCAAATTCGTATGGCCATAAACAGTAATCCCCTTGGCAGGATTCTTCCTGAATTGTCCCTTATGCAAATTTATGAGGACTTGAAAATTCAGGGCTATGCAGTCTGACTAGGCCAGAAATTGAATTACCCATAAAAATGGCAGAAAGGGCCTGAATGTACTATGAATTATTCAACCAAAAGACAGAGGACAACAAAGGGGTTTTAGAGTACCAGATTGTGTACAAATAATGATGCACATGTGCATTTAAGATATATAATACTTTCCACTAATGCAAAAATCATTCTCTAGTCTATTTTCTGTGATGCATTTTTGTAAGATATGTGAAGTCAGTAGTTCCAAACATTATACAACTTTGAGAGAATTTTTATTTATAAGAACCCTGGAAAACCCTTGAAGAGACTCACTAATAACCTCCCTGGAATTACAGCACATAGTCTATCTGTTTAGGGCAGAAAACGTACATTTATATCATGGTCTGGAGTGGGTTTTGTTAGATAATGCAGCAGTAGGAATACACTTTGCTTTCTTCTGAGGGACGTTTGCGAACACCCTTAGATGGCAGTTTATAACTAGCAAGTTGGGATCAGACTTTCTTCATATTATAAGGTGGGTGTTTTGCTTTAGCTTACATGTACCCTCAGCAATAGCTGTTTGGGACAGATGGAAGATTGTATAGTATATTTATGTACATGTACATTAGTATTTCAATCCATAGCTCTTGAGTCGGAAATTTAAAAGGGTATAGAACTATAGGTTGAAGTGGGTGAAATGCAGTCAAAAGGTGGCAAATGTTGGTGAATTTAAGCAAAATTACCTGAAAATTTACAAGGTGTTACTGGGATTTTGACAAGGTGGTTCAGAACCATGCCCATGTATGTACTGTATCTTTAGTAGTAGTCTTATACTTACAATTTCTTAGGCGAATTACATTTGTATGCATACATGTAGCTGGATCTTGCTTTGCAATTTTAAATACATGTTAAGAGCCACTCCTTAGCTAATTCACATTACAAACAGCTATTCCAGAGTGTGTGTTGCTGCTATGCTCAGTATTCCAAGGACATCCCCATGCTGTGTAGTCTGTCAATGCATCTCCACTGACCTACATACTTTACTACCCTCTCATAAATATGCCAATAAGTCACTGACCTCTCATTGCTATGTGCCATACCAGGGTTGTATACTGGTATGATGATACCACGAAAATCTCTTAGATACACTTGGTGAATACCAAATGCAAGCTGGTACTAACACTCCTTGGTAGTCCTTCATACTTCTAATAGCTACCGGTAGTACCGTGCCTAAATAAGATTACACTATTATTACATATTTTGTGAGTAAACCTGAAGAGTTCCATTGCTAATATTCCGGCATGCAAATCATTAATGCGAACACATAAATCGTACATGTAATTGCAATGTGTTCTACTGCTTGACATGATAAATGCAGCACAACCCAGCTTCCACATGTTGTTTACAGGCTGGTTATTGTTGTACCACTTCATTTCATGCATATACATCGATGTAGGTAACAGAGCATCTAGTAACATTTGATTGTACATTGATTTTTTTTACATGTCATTTTTGTTCCAGTGCATCATGTGTAGTTTTCCGTTCTCTAACCAGGTGTCTGTCTGTTGTTATTTTCTGCAGCGTCCCTCCGGTCCAGCAGTTCTGGTGACGGGGATGAGACAGACTCTGCCAAGGTGGGTTACTCTCAACATTATTCCTGGAATATTCCTGGTCCTTCCCGAAAAGCATCAATGCTTCCTAAAATATCCCTGGTTCTTTCTTCAATGCATTAATGCTTCCTGGAATATTCCTGGTTCTTTCTGGAATGAATCAGCATTGTTCCTGGAATATTGCTGGTTCTTCCTGGAATGTATTAATGCTTCCTGGAATGAATCAGCTTTTTTCCTGGAATACAAATGTAATCCTGGCTCTTCCTGGAATATATTACTTCCAGTGAACCTCAAAGGGATGCTGTAAGCGATCTTGTATTTGATCCTCTAGTGTTGTTCATTCCAGTGTGTGAACAATTCCACAAGAAAGAAACCTTTGTACCTGTTCACAAATGTGCATCCTATGAAAAAATGTCCATAACAATATGGATGCTTTCTTTCCACGTGAATACATTGTTCCAGCATAGAATGAACCAAGTGATTTTCTTTTCTTTTGTATAGAGAACTGTTTCAAAAGGTGCAAATAAAACAGTTCATCACCACACAGGTGATAATGAATTGTTTTAACACCTTACCTTATTCATCTGTCAGTCACACACTTAGGTCTTTTGTTCTCTGTGAGTTCATTTTATTTTCCCACCTTGACTCAATAGAATACTGGTAGACAATCCCTTCATTTTAGATGCAGATCCCTTGTTCTTTGCCATTGATCAAAGAGGAATATGGACCTATCCCCGTATTCCCTGCAATACACATTCCACAATACACATTACAGATGGCTAGCTGTAAGCAAAGCCTTTGGTACTGATGAAAGATAAGCAGATATCTGAAACGTCTGACGCTTAAGACAATTTATTCAGTTGCTTGAGTTCTTTGAAGTGCCTAGTAGACTTGTAATGTTATACCTGGATGTCTAACCTTCATCGCCTTTCCCTACCCCACCCCAGAACAGACCCTTTATCTACTGGAGCAGACACATGTATGATCTCCCCTACATGATGGTAGGCAGTGGTTTCACCCAAACAGGGCTCTCTCTAGCAACAATCCCTCCTTCCATCCCAGAATGGAATTTTCCTGCTTTGGACAGCAAAACAAACCATTCCATTCCCTAACTACAATGTATGCTGGCTGAAAAATAGTCAAATTTAGCCAAAGAGGGAAAAGAATTTTTCAGGCGAGTTTGGCCCCCATAGGGTATCATTGGCCACAACCTCACTCTTCTGGTCAGTTATTTACTGCATTTTTGCCAAATTGTAGTCTATATTACTCCTCAGGAAGGCCTGGTGGAGGCTACCCACTGACAGACAAAAAATCAAATTTTATCAAAGTCAAACCTGAGAGAACAGACAAACCTTGAGTGCTGGAGAGAACCCTGCTTCAACAGTTTTCAGTTCAGATGGTTGATAGTCCAGTTTGTTGTACTGGATTTGTTTTCATCTGGTCCATTAATTTGATACCTTATTGCAGAACCCTGATTTCAAGTTCCTTCTTAACCAGACTGTTGTCAGTGTTGAAAACCTTTCAGTTCTTCAGTTTACTAATTTCTTAACTCAAAGTTTCCACGTCTAAAGCTCTTTTCTAGTAGGCCGTAGGGGCAGTGGGTTGTTCATCCACTGGGTCAAGGGCATGGTATTGGAAGGTGGAGCCCATCCCTCTCCTTCCATGGCCTTTTACCTACCAACCAAAGTCAGGCACCCATTTTACACCTAGGTGGAGTGAGGAAAATCATTGCATGTGCCTTTCCCAAGGACATAAGGTGTAGCCAAGAATCTTGATCTCGTGTCCACTAGCCTTGTCACTTGGTCATTCACACAACTGAAGTGAACGTCTGAGAAATGTCTGAATTTATACGTCTGAGGTGGCACTGACGGTCAATGACCCACTCATACGCAGGATGATATGCAGGGAGCGTATCAAAATGATTACAGCGACAGTTTGTCAAATCGATCTGCCTTCTGCTGCCAATCAAACGTGATTCATAACAAGGTAGTAAAGAACCTGTTCATTAGCCACCACAACACCAGCAGAGGAAGGGAACTCTCCAAGCAGCTAATTACCTCCACTGCCCTGTTGCGATCCCGTACCGTAAAGGTGCTAATTTTTCTTCATCAGGTAATAAGGAAATACTGTGGGGTGTACATTGCAGAACAAAGTAAAATGCTGTTGTGATAACGCTATTTTAATCTACTTGGCAATTTCGGAGGATTATTTGCCAGATCTAAATGTGACATGTGACGACTACTTTTACATGAGTTAGTTGTAGTTGACCAACAAAAATTCCTTTCAGTATGACGATTGTGAAATATTCAAAGAATTGTTACAACAATATCTTGTGTGTCCATTCAGAAACATCGTTAATGAGCCATATTATCATGTACAATTATAAAGACATTACATGTTAAATAGAAAGTGAAGGAAAATGCAAAAACATTGATGCAGACATACAAGATCTTACAGTAGACGCAGATGTTAATGCCTGCCATTAAGTGTACGTGTGAAGTGCCTACTCACGACATGGAACATCACACGTCGGATTGGACATTAATCCCCGAAGCTACAACAACAGCCTAATTAGAAGGGACGTTTTGCCAACTTGCCGTACAACGTGAAAGGGTACGATTGTCAGAGGACACACAGTTTCCGAGAAAAGCGAATGATTCCGTTTTGCCGTTCTTCACCCATGGTCATCACCGGTATGCTTGTCCTGTTCTCAATGCTACGATGGACGTAAAAGTGGTTTTGGTGGATGCCAGGCGTTCAACTCAGCCTTTGAAGCATTTTCGGATGGTGATCATCACGCTTCCAGCTTTTTGGCAGCCTTGTTAACACGACTTCCTTTGCAAGTGGGCTTCGCAGACTTCATTAATGGACCTTCTTGGCTTGGATTGTCTCTTGAATGGCTGTCTTCAGGAAGCGATTGACTGTCAATGTGAGGACCGAGTGTGTCTGCACGTTCCTGTCCACTGGATGCTGTTAACTGTCTTTTACATCTGTGAAGATCCTTTTGCCTGGAAACTGTGTATAGCTCTTGAGGATGTAATCCTACATTACTTTCAGTTGTGAATATCTGCTGTTGTAGGTTCAGCTTGAGATGAAGAGACAGGAATGGGCACATCGATTCCAGGTTTTCTCCACCTTTAGATTTTATGTCCCAACTGTGTTGGGTTCAGGGATCCGAACTTTCAACTGTCAGATTCCCCCCTTTGCATTAACAGCAGGACCACTCAGTTACTACTGATACGACAAAGAACAACTGTAAAGCACTCAAGATGCCGCGTCATTCGCTGTACTTGGAGTACATAAACCGCTACATGTTGTGGAAGGCGTACGCAGCCCTTCTGGCCAACGGGGACCTCTCGTTGTGCTTTACCGACGACCTGGCAAGTCCCAACGTCGTCAGAATTCGCTCTGGTCACCACAGACCAACCCTGGAGGTGGATCTTGTACTTCCTCTAGGTTTTAGCATAAAAGGAAAGATCTGACTAAATCCTTAAGCTTGTCTCCTTTCTAGACATCTTCAGGTTTTACTTCAGTTGCTGTTTGTATGCATCACACAACCCATCTGACCTCAGATCCCTAAAGACTGTTGATGGACAAAGTGTTATGGGTTTGAGTTGTTAAATTATGATTGTTTAGTTATAATAACATGAGTGTTTTGTATGATTTATCACTCCTATGTTTCATTGTAACTACTTTATGTTATATTTCCTCCTACGTGTTCTGTTTATCCATTGGAGATCACCCCATTTCCACTAAATATACTACCCATATTTACCTAATATTGATAAATGAATAAATGAAAGGAGACTTCTCTTCTGGTTGCTAACATGTACCCAGAATTGTAATAAACACTGAAGACTCCTCTTTTGGTTGCTAACAGGTTGCCAGACACTCACTCACTCAAACTCACTGTCCAGTTTAGCATCTGTTGTTCCCTGTCTTCCAAGGGTTAGATGTGCTTGCACTCTGATTCTGAGGCTTAATGGTAGCCTGCCAAGTTGTAAGAAACCACTAAAGACTCTTCTCCTAGTTGCTAACAGGTAGCCAGAGTTGTAATAAAACACTCAACACTTCTTTTCCAGTTGCTAACAGGTAGCCAGTGTTGTAATAAACCACTCAAGACTCCCCTTGTGGTCCCTAACAGGTAGCGAGAATGTCGGGGGCGAAGCGTGTGTCCAGTGCCCCCCCTCGGCGGCCGGCGTCAGCTGGTATGAAGCCCCCGCTGGCTCCGTCGTCGTCAGCAGGTGCAGGCGGGGCGGACGAGGAGATGTTTATCAAGTACTTCGAAGAGGTCCCCAAAATCAATGTAAGTAATTGTTAGTTGTAGAGTTCATCACACTTCCTACTTCTGGAGAGTCAGTAATTGCTTCATACATCTGATGAAGGTTGATGAGATCGACCAAAAATTTATGGTGAGTTTCCTTCTTGTGTTGGCACAAAGCTTGAACTTGACAACTATGGATTCTACCAAGACGTGAGCTTTCATTTGAGTAAGTAAATGCTAGTTGTAGAGTTCAAGCTTTGTTCCAAAACAAACAAAGGGAATCTCGTCAGCCTTTGTCAGATCCACTCGCTGACTCCAGAAGTTGGAAGCGTGATGACATCAGGACAAGATCGACTGAAAATTTATTAGTTCCTTTCTTGTGTTCTTCTTCCTGCTAGACAAATCATGACTAATTAAGATTAACGTAATGTTCTTCCCTGCTGCTGCAGCTTTTTTCGCCCAGAGATCTGGAGGATCACATGCAGAAGATCAAGGACACTTTGGGAGACGACAAGTGTGACTGGGAACAGAGAGTAGACTCCGTAAGTCATTGTATAATTATGTCTTGAAAATTTCTTCAAAACTTAAAGTGTATTTTCACTCTGAATTCAATTTCAAAGAAGCAGGCTATTTGCATTTCAGTGTACTGTAAAGGTACAATGTACTTAGTAGCCAGCATTTTTACTTCTGGATTCGGGAGTATTGTTTTGGTTTGCTGAGGGCATGGCTTTGCCTGTCTGTCCAAAGTTGGTTCCTGTGTAATGAACTTGCAATAAGAGCTCACAATTACAAAAATGTAAGATCATTAAGCAAACTCAAAAACTCCATGCAAAGTTCAGAATTTTCAGACTACATTCACATACCAAACGAGTCTGTATTTCAACTTGTTGCTGAGGTGATTTTTTTGTTTTGTTGCAGATAAAGAAATTGCGATCGTTGCTGGTGCACGGAGCCATGGATTACGACAACTTTCTACAGCAGCTGAAACTGTTGGAGCCAGTTTTCAAGCTGGCCGTGCGAGACCTGCGCTCTCAAGTTGTTAGAGAAGCTTGTATTACTTTAAGGTGAGGCGTCCTGTAATACAAGGTAATGTATTATGGATACATGTACATACAATTTGAATGTATATATCTGTAGAAATCGAAGAAGTTGAAAGCTTGGACTTACTTATGATCTCAAAAGAACGTTTTTTTTTTATCTTACGATTTTCCTTGTTCTCCCCACTGCAGTTATTTAGCACAAAGGCTACAAAGTAAGTTTGACCACTTTGCGGAAGTGGTGATGCCCAACCTGTTCAACCTCATCCCCAACAGTGCAAAAATCATGGCTACAGCAGGAGCTGTCACCTGTAGGTTTATTATACAGGTGAGACAATTATCTGTTATTATTTTTATTTCACTATCATTGATTTATGAGCATTAGATAGCAAGCACAAATTACTTATATGATCCTTTGCTCAAGACCATAAAACATAGAAAATACAGGTTGAAATAACAATACAAAATGTGTAACAAACATAAAATGAAAGTATGAAGTATGAAAATATCTATTGTCATTGAAGTTTGAAGTTGAAGCAACACATTTTTGGCTAAGTTTGACACCCATGCTACTTAGTTGATGTGTATAATGTCCTTGGTTGATACAAAGTTATTCGTATAGATAATATTGCAGTCCTGTGAAATGACAGTTTACACATTTTTGTTGGTCTTGTTAAGATGTAATATAAGTTTCACTAGTTTTTTAGTCATTCCTGTACTCAAGATATTATATTTATATGTTTTATTAAAGAAGTTGTACCAAGTTTGAAAGATTTCTTTAAACCTGTTCATCCCCCAGTACACCCACGCCCATAGACTGATCCCCATCATCACTAGTCATCACAACTCCAAGTCTGTTGCCATCAGAAGGTTAGTACAACTTCTTCCTCTTCTAAAAAAATTATGTATAATAAATATGATTCAGAATGAAAATGGACAAGTTTGCATGTTGCAGACCATCACACCACTTCGCATAATGGGGACATGTGTCATATCTGCCAACTTTGAAATACCCCAGGTTTTGGCAGATAGGTGGCAAATATTCCTCACTTGAAGCAAGTAGTGTGTGTGGTCTTTCAAACTGTGAACTTGTCAAAGTCTCTTAGTTTTGTGTTACTTTACCCCTCATAAACTACTGTAGAATGATTTTTGAGTTATAGAAATTGGTCCGCAATTGGAGCCAATTGATCATTTGTCTGATCTATGAATAAATGTGAAAAGATTATGATTAGTTACAGGCAAGGCAAGTTGGAAGGAATATTTTGACTATACACATGTATACAGCTATCCTCTGAACTGTCTACAGCTGCTATACGTCAGCACAAGATGCTTGTGGAAGATTGATAGATTGATTGTTTATTAGTATTCATGACATTGTGGACTCCTAGTCACAGTTGACTGTCTTAATGTGTCTCAGTCTCCGGTCTGCTTCTCAAGAAGGTAATTGGGGCTCACATTACCTGAACATGCTTCAAGACACTCAATGTAATCACATCTACGTGTTCACTTGTAAAGAAAAGCTGTTATTGTTGTAATTTTGTAGGCTTGGTTGTCCTTTTTCGTCCTAGAAATACAGTTTATGTATTTGTAGGAGACATTTATTTTGAGCATAAAGCATTTTCTGTTGTTGCGGTGAAGGATTGTCATACCAGCTGTACAAAAACATGGAAAGTTCAAATGAAAGGAAAACCAGCTCCAATTTCAGCAATACTACTGTTAATCTTTTCCTACCGTTAATGGATACAATGTACATGTAGCTCAACATATTTACTCAATAATAGTGTTGAAAAACAAGCTAATGAAATTTGTACCCTCATGTATGTAGTGAAACCTTTTGATTTTGTTCAGCTTTTACATATGTAAAACCTAAGGAGATGGAATTCATTCATTCAATAGCTTTACATGCACACTTAGGTGTGTTACTTCTGTTAATATGTCAAGGTGAAATACATGTACTTTGATGATTATTATTCCGAAAGCATTGCAGGGAGTGTTAGTCTGTCAGTATCAGGTGTATTAATCTCAGAGCTACAGGTTAACTATGACACGGTTAGTCTCATGTGAAATTGCTCTGTCCCAGGGGTACTTTCTTCACAGTGTCTGGAATTCTGAGATAGCCTGAAGTTGTGCACTGTACCTGATCAAAAGTCCCTGGAATTTTGTGTGTGACAGTTTCTATGTTTACTTATTATATTGCATTGAGAGTATTTTACACAAAGTTTTCTTTGTTTCAGTGACAGCTGCATTCGTTCCATGAGACAATAATGCAGTCATCATGGGGGGATATTTTATAATTATTATATATTAGGTTTACAAAGTTCCACTAAACAGTGGCATTTAGATTATATCAGAGTGCAGTTACTGTAGAAATGCCACAGTCTTTCTTGTTAGAAACTACACTATTTCTTAAATTAATTTTCTGTACATGAAAGCTCTTATGCAGTTATTTTATCATTGTTAAACTGTTTCTCTTGTTCTTCCCTTGTAGGAAAACATTTGAACTGCTAGACCTGTTGTTACGATCGTGGGAGACAAATACTCTAGAAAAGTAAGTACTGAGCAAATCCAAGTAAAACAAGCATTGTTATTTTGTAGTAACTTTAAATACTGAATATGCCTACATTTCTTTTTCTAGCAGTAGCAGCTTTAAGTTCAGCTACGTAGCTAGAGTATATAACATGATAGTCTGATTAATTTCTGATGATCTTTTTTTCAGACACTCACAAACTCTAGTAGAAACGATCAAGAATGGTATAGGAGACGCCGACTCTGAAGCCAGAGTAGACGCTAGAAAGTAAGTCATTCCACGACCTTTTATTTGTCTTTGAGCCATACAAGAACCAATGACAGTATAGCAGTTTTAATTCAAACATCATAAATTCCTATCCAGGAAAACATGTAGGAAGAATTGATGTTGTTTTTGACATGGACATTTGCTGTGAATCATGACAATTGCCTTTTGTTCAATTGTTCTACTTCCTTTCCTTTTGAGAATGCTCTTCATTTAGGGAATACTTCTTGCAGGTGGCCAGCTGAGTAACCCAGCAAGCACAAACAAGTCACGAAGCAAAACTATTTGCACTTCAGGTGGTTCTTGAACATACAAAAAGTTCTTAGTTTACGTGACAAGGCACCTTCCTTTCAAGTTGTTCAAACTTACTCTATTAGTTGCTTGTTTGGTATCATTGTCAGGGGAGCTATTTTCCTTATTTCAGACTGAGACATTAGAGCTCAGAAAATGACCCTAAATTTTTGTCCAGATATTTCTGGGCCCTTATGGAGTACTATCCCTTACCTGAGCTGCTTCAAACCACATTTAAGAACAAACACAACCCTAAATGTTTCTATCCTTATGGCAGCTGCATAGACACAAGTTAAAGAGCGAAACTTAACTTAAACTGTTTCTCCAGATGTTTCTGGGCCTTTAAGGAGCACTACCCCAACCTGAGTGAGAACCTGTTAAAACTGCTGACTCCTGCGCAGAAGAAAGTTCTCCTGGGATCTCTTGCTCACTCTTCCTCGTCAGACAGCCTGGCAACGCAGTCCACGCGCCTCCGCGCCTCCTCCTCGGAAAACGTGAGGTCTGTACCGGGAAGGTTGGTGTTGTGTGGGTGGTTGCCCCTCTTTCTTTCTTTTCTTTCTGTTCATTTTATTTACGATGTCTATAGCAGCCCACACTACTGTGGACTGCAAACAGTGTTGTGCTTGTTTCATGGGGTGATTGCATCATTTCTGACAGCACATTTCAAGTAGCATCCACTGCTTTCCCCGCGAAAGTCACGAAAAGTAGTGAATGGTACTAGAAATGTTTTCAAAACCTATCCAGTTGCTTGAGTAAGAATTTCTTTGTGTATCTCATTACCAGGATGTCTAACTTTCATCAGTGTATTTCTGATAATGCTCAAACATGCACTGATAATACATTGAATGCGTTTGATGGTGAATTAATGATGATAATCACCCCTGTGAAGCAAGCAGTTTTTGTAGTTCACAGAAGTGTTAATTTATCTATTGTTAATGTCATAATTCATTTAGATTTATTCTTGTAGATATATAATTTCTATATTATTGGTTTTGGTGATAATTTTAACCCAAATATCATGGCGATATCATACTCCTATTTTTCCCTGCATTCATAACTGACTGTTGTTGTTTTTTTAACAAACTTACTGGTGGTTTGAGTTTTTTTTGTTTTTTGTATAACCCTTCATTGTCATTTGAACTGCCCTGAATGTTGTGTATTGCTGTCAAAAAATTGGCTCAGCAAAGAAAGTATAAAGGGATGATATGTTTTATTGAACCCAATTATTGACGTGATTTAAAGTGCCTTTTTGAAGTTGTAAGAACAAAACAGCCAATTCAGACTTTTGTGAGCTTTTGAATATTGATTGATTAATTAATTGTATCATGATCCTTACAGCGCTCGACGAACACATACAGCCCCGTGCACAACGCCCTCTAAGCTGCCTAAGAAAGGTAAAGTACATGGAATACCACACAGTCAAGACTTGCCTGTATTTTAAAGTAACTATTGTGAAAACTGGTATAAACATAACTTTGTTTAATAGTGTCCAGAAAAGTAAGTAGGATATTTGCAAATACTTAAAAGTTATGATACTGATTATGTCTTTTTCTTTTCATGGAACAATGATAAACTCTAAAGATGAAGAAATTTTGATATATTAGAATGGTTTATCCAAAAAATTGAGAATTTTTTTACTCTTTTTTGCTTATCTTTTAGTAATATACAGCTTGCATCAAGAAATGACAACTTTTTTTTGAGAAGTCATAATATTAATAACAATGATCTTCCCTGTTTTCTCAGACAAAGGAGATGCCAAGACGCCGGCTGGAATCCCGCTGTCCCGTTCCCGTAGCGATATTGACATGTCCGCCGCCTCTCGTGCCAAGACTCGCCTGGGAACAGGCATGTTGTCTACCGCACACATGAGAGCAGGGGCTACAGCTTCGTTAGGTGGGTAGTGGCTTAACGAATAATTAGCGGATCAGTTCTATGACATGAATTGTTGTACTCATGCCTTAGCTGACACTCATTTCAATGATGTTAACATAAGGCTTTTCACATTGTTGTGATCTAATGTCATTAAAAGACTGATCACTGTTTATCCAACAAGCACTAAAAGTATCATGCGATGATATAGCTAGTAACTTGTGGCAAGTTGTAACAGAGTTTATTGCATCCTAATGAAGGCACCTAAAAAGTAGCCAAATGTTGGCACAAAAATTGGCTGGTTATGTATAGAGCTTCACAGTCAAAGCTGTGCAAGTAGGCCATTCGGGGGGGGGGGCTGATAAAATCTGGTCTATATGAACAAGTGGTCACTATAAAGACAGGATTCTTCATGTTTGTGTCATATGAGAAAAATTATCAAGGGGTCCACCAAAAAATGGTCGCGTAGTCATGTTGATCTGGTCACTTGCATGGGTTTGACTGTACTTTTAAATAACTTACTAAGTACCTTGCCAAAGAGGCTATTGACAGAACTAAGGCCAAGCTTTAGTTGTAAGCCATGGTGTGGATGTACCTAATGCTGCTGTGTGTTTGTGTTTCTCGCTGCTTGGCTTGTGTGCAGGCTGTTCCTCCGGCTCAGAGACCGGTAAGCTGGCTGTGTGCTCATGTGTAACAAACACTAACCTTTTTTTTCTTCAGAGTTTGCAGTGACAGAAGTTGGATTTATTTGTTAGCTTGATCTGTGTTAATAGAAGTCACTTTGATACAGGTTTGAACTTAAGTCTCCAAGCAGATATTTTATAGGTGCAAAGACAGTATCAAATTGTCCAGGCAGTATCCATTTGCCACACTTCAGCTATATATAAACTTGTATTAACACTCAGTGCCATCTTTGAACATTTATACACAAAACTTAATGGAAAATCATAAAATCTTTTAACATTCTAATAATGTGGATTGATACTTGTTTGTTAACTATTGAGTGAAGTGTTGAATGTTGCATGTATATTGTGAAATTAACATAATTTGTGAATGTATAACTATTGACCAATCATAGTGTGTAACATTACTGTTACTGAATCATTCATTATGTTTAACTGTTTGTCCATCCATTGCATGTTATATTAGCATGTCAAATTACCGTACATCTGTGTAAAATGCTAACTCTAACTCATTGTTCCCCATTCCCATTTCTCCTAAAGAATCGCAATGCTCAGATTTGGACTATGGCTACAGTAGGGGTAAGGACCTACCATTTGCTACATGTCTGCAGTGTTGCGTTGCGTTGTGTTGTGTGCTGTGATGTGTACTGTTAACATGTTTTTCCTCCACTCAAAAACACCCCTTTCACATTGTGGAATGGTTCCTTCCTCTGAGTGTATTTGCTGTGGGTTTCTAACCTTTATAACACTGAGGTAATCATAGACCATTCCACTCTGGAGGGGTGTTAGTGGGTTCCATACACTGTTCAAGTATTATCCTGTTGTTCCAACGTCATGGGAAAGCTGCCATCCTGCCCATCCCTATTTTTCACATGGTCTAGTCCAAACTCAGGCTCTACAACAGCTGCTCTGCAGGCATCTGGAGTATTCTATTATTCCCACAGGGATTTTTTTTCTTATTGGCTGTCACAAGTGAGAATAACTGTTTCTCATTTCATGTACCTGCCCCTCCCCAGCGGGAGAATGTGGGAGTCAAAGTGCAAAGAAAAAGCAACCAGGTTTGTCAGACTGTAGACCTTACCACTGCACATATGGGGGTGGTCAGGTTGGTAGAGTGGTGTAGAGAGGGACCTTTCTTGGGGTTAATCGGTTTGGTTTCGCACTGGTGTGGTTTGGTAGAACTTAGGACTTACTGATAGGTGCTTAGTGCCAATTCTTAGAAGAGACAAAGAAAGTACTTAACTACCTGTAAAAATTAGTGTTGGCTGGGAATTTGTGGAATATGCTGGTTTTTCACTACAGCAAAATCTGGAAATCTCCAAAGCAAAAGTTTACATGACTAAATTATTTTCCAGCGGTATAACTATAACAGTTCCTAACCCCAGCATATGCCAACACCCCATTGTAGCTAATGCTACAGTAGTCAAGTAGGGCCTCAAGGTTACCCATGTACATGCACTGTTGTCTTGAAGCTCCTTATCTACAGTGACTTTAGAGCATTTCACTCACTTTCCATGTCAATGAAGGTGCTCTGACTGCCATACTGGTGTCCTTCATTTGCATTTCAATACAATCATAGTTACAGTGTACACACCATAATTGTGTTTTTTTGGCAAGTTTTTAAGTGTTCTTCAATCAGGATCAATCTCTTCTTTGAGTTGCAGATGTTTTAATAGAGGTTTCTGAAGGTCAGAATATGTTTAGATGTCCAAAAATGTGATGATACGCTGAAATGCAAATAAGGACACCAACATGGCGGCAGACACAGCTATGATGTCATGTGAAAGTGCTCTGTAGAGTGATCACAGCTTCATGAAGCTCCATTTCAGCATCTAATCTGCCTTTATTTCCTCTTGATTTGCTCCATAGTTGTCTATCGGAGGCATAGAGGTGGTTTTTGGTCGTCATACTTTTTTGCACCCACTTCTGGGGCACATAACGAACTAGAGATACTGAAGTCTTCCATCTATGTGTGTTCCTAAGGCCCAGTTACACTTGTACAAAAGGTTTATAATAGCAATCGAGGAGATTCTTTGGACAGTTATTGATGTTATGTGAAATTCCGCATGCTTTTTGACAGATTCGGTCTCCTTTGGTCCTTTTCAATTATCAGTTCTGGCATCATGTCATAGCTTTACTATGACAAAAAATTGTAGGACAAATTAGGCTGAAGTGTTCAGCAGCGTACACAAGACAGAATGCACTTTGCAGTAAGGAACACACAATATTTCTTCAGTATCTTTAGTGCACGTTTGTATCCCTCTTTATGTGTAATTGTGCACCATTAAGTCTGCATGCTAACTGTTGCTTGCTACATTTGTATGGTATACATGTATATGCAAGTGCCAACCATGCCTTTATATGCGATCACTTTATTTAAAAAAACAGTTGATATAGCTTCTTTAGCAAATAGCTCATTGAACTGCTTTCAAAATATAAATTTTAACAAAGTAATGCAAATTTGGCATATACACATGGTTTGCACTTGTTTGCTGTACCATTACATGTTGCTGCCGTCATGCACTGTAATTGCTTGCTTGCATTTGCATGTAGTCATAGTTCATTTGCATGGTACATGACCTGCCTTGCGATAAAACTTGGTGGTTAAAGTTTAGAATAAATGATACCGGTAGTACAGAACCCACAAAACGTTCCTTTAATTTGGGTACAAAAGACAATAAAACAAAATGGCATGTTCTAAAAGTAGTGGTTTTGTTTGTAGGCAGAATAAAAGGTGGCAGTAGATTGTAGCTAGTCCATGCATCCTATAGGAATGCTGTATGGCTTGCTTTGATTGGTTGGAAAGATTGTAACGGCTGTTCTGGTTGGTTGGTTCAGGTCGGAACTGGAAAGCCCCGCGGACGTCCCCGGGTGCAGCGGCAGAGAAAGCTGCGGAGGCGAGAGGGCGACAGGCTGGCAGACAAACACGCGTGTCGCAGTCTCAACGTGAGTCCTGAAAAACTTCTGCTATCTTCTTTATTTATGAGCCTGAAAATAGAAGTGAAATAATTAAGGAGTCTTTTGTAGATTTCTGTTGGATTCTAGAAGAAAGCCTTTTAGTTTGACTTCAAAAGTAACAATGTAGTAGTGGCATGTCAGGCCATAGTAATGATATCTCAGTCTCATTATTTTGCCTGTATACATTGATCTAGCAGATTATTTTTATTGAGTGATATTGTATTATTTGTTGCCAAGATACTAAATGTGAGGTCTAGATCTATTCCCAAGGACCCATCTTCCACCCTTTTTGTAACTTCTATCCATTTTATTCCCTTGTTTGTGTATGAGCCAAACTTTTGTCTGTTTCTGTTTTGTGTGTATGGATCATACTTTTCTTTAGGACATCTCACAGTCTGGAGTAAGTAACTTTGCAGACACTGAAGACCAAGATCTCTGTACACCACAAGAGAATCTCCTTTTTTCGTACATTTTTGTGTCACACTGTTTTCATCATGTTGACACTACACCTTACGTGATGATGTCATCATTTTTTGTCGTCCAACATACATGATGATGTCATCATTTTTTGTTGTCCCTCATCTCATCTCACTCATCTCATTTTTTTTTAATACTTGGATGTTTGGCAAATCTCCTCTTGAACATAAGAAAGAAACACCTTAAAAACATTGTTTATCAAAAAAGGGTGGTGCAGGTAAAAGTTTTGAGTGTCACTTGCACCTAGGCAGAAAAATAGTATACCATGCCCATATGTATGTGTATGTATGTCTGTCTTCATCATGCTTTATGTACAATTCAATTTGTTTTCAAAGCTCCAACACCACCTACATGTACATGTACATGAACATCACCAATACATCCCTTTGTTTGTTATTCGTCTACCATCCTAATCAATGTCTGTAGCATCAAATAACATCATCTTTCTTCTCTGTTTTCTTTTATGTATGTGTTACACGTCAACTGAAATATCATCATTGTCTAGTTGTTTGAAAGCTCAGGATTCTTCAGATTTAGTTTTCTCTTATGTTATATTTATTTCAGAGTTTTCTTTTGTGTGAATGATGTCAGTTTCTTTCTATGTCTGTTTATTTTTCAGTTCTGCACATTTCTTGCAATTTCTGAAACTGTTGTGTTTATGACTTTTGTTTCTTTTATGTTCCTTTTTTTTCTTTTTAATAAATGTATTATCCTGTTTTAATGCATTTACGCAATTCCCAAAAACTGCCTGCTAGCCTAAAGTTAGTCACAAGAAAAGTAAACTTAAAGAATAAGCAACACAAAAAAATGTTTTTTTATTGAGAGAAAAAACAGTTATCTGCTATATGAGATTATGACTGACAATGAAGTAATAATGTGAAAATTTTGAAAGTTAAAGAATTTCACTATCACTGACAATTCGTACATTTTGTAAGTCTGTTTGTCTGTCTGTCTGTCTGTTTGTTTGTTTATATCCATGTGTGTTTTATACATGTACTTGTTTGCTGCTGTGAACTGTGCAACTAACACTCATTCCTGTCTGTCCGTGAGAGAGAAATAATTTGAAAATAATGAACACCTCTCACACATGCACTCCTCTGATTGGTTCTCACCAATGCTGCACTGCGTGGTGATTGGTTGTCACCAATGCTACTCTGCGTGGTGATTGGTTGGTTGGTGTTGTACGATGTTGAACTAACCACGGGTGTCGATATCATCCTTCAGGCCGGTCACGCTCCTGCTCTGCCGCGGGTAAGGGTTACGCTCTCTCGCTCTGTCCCTGTGTTGCTCTCGTGCACGTTTTGTTGCCGTCACGCACGTTTTGCTGCTGTCACGCACAGTCAGTAGTGTGTAGCACCTACTGTACCTTACACTCCTAATAAGGGCTTGTACTAGTACAGAAATCACAAAAATTTGACTGAAGGAACTTATGAATTTGAGGAAGTTAATGTGCAACTGAAGTGAAAGCCATTGTTTGATGTGAAAATGAGCAGATATATGTGCTGAGATA
Organism: Branchiostoma belcheri; assembly: GCF_001625305.1. Classification (NCBI taxonomy): domain Eukaryota; kingdom Metazoa; phylum Chordata; class Leptocardii; order Amphioxiformes; family Branchiostomatidae; genus Branchiostoma; species Branchiostoma belcheri. The sequence continues at coordinate 1,725,699 of NW_017803910.1, read as the reverse complement.
TTTGTGTTGTTATAATATATTGTACAAGCCCTTGAAACAATACACACCCTGACCACCCCTCGTTCCCAGTTGGACTGGTTAAAGGTGCCATACACATAGTAGATCATTTAGACACAACCACTTTTACATAGGGGTGGGCAAGGTGAGTTGCATGGTGTGTTGCTTGGCAGTGTCCATAAATGTGAAGGTGACTGCATGAAATTTCCAAAAAATCAGACAAATTTTGATTGAAACTTCTAAATTCCTATTTTCATTGATTTTATTTCCTGCCGCAAAATTGTTGTAACCTTTTAATTCTTTATGTTTGATTATGTTTACATCAATGAAGAACAATCAAGCTACACAGGTTGCATGCCAAAAATCGTTTTTTATATCAATATGATCTCTCTATGTTTTATTCAGACTGGAGCATAATATATTATAAGCATCACTAATCAAATTCTACCAAGTTTTCTTTCTAGAAAAGCCAAGAATACTCTGTTACCAGTAACTGTTGTAAAGCCTTGCATGGTGTGGTGTGGTGTATTAAAGCATTAATATTTTTGCTGGTTAGATGTTATCATAATTGAATGCAAACTAGCACACGAAACAGTTCATGACTCGAGAAAGTGCCTAAATTGTAAACCATTCTGTAACATAATTTTTGCCAATCGTTATTTTACTTATTTATAAGTACTGTAATTGATTCACAGCAACACCTATCAGACAGTTATGAAACTGCAGGTTAATAAGAAATGTTTTTGACTTTGGCATATAGTTTACATAATTCCAGTCATACATCAGTGACTTTTATAAAGGAAACTTCTTACGTTTGATCTAAATCAAAGCTGACACAACAAAATATCAACATAAGTGCATTTTTTTATATTCTTTTTTCTTTTTTTCGGGTTATATTTCAGATGTCATGTTTTTTTAAACACTTATTTGTCATGAAAATTAGTTTTTCTACTGCTGCGTTTTCATATTTTTGCAGACCTTTTCTTCCACATCTGTATTGTTTGTTTGTTTATTGTTTATTTGTTGTTGATTTACGACTTGCTATTTCCCGACAGCTCTTGTCCCCAAGCTGAAGATAGTTGACATTGACATCTCCTCGACCTCTGACCTTGGTACTCCTCTTCACACATTCTGTTTTTGTTCTGTTGTCATGGCAACAGCCTTGTACCCAGAAGCCATCTGTGCCAATAGTGCTAAACTGCAAAAGAAATTTTTGAAAATTATATTTTGAGTTGGAAATAAATGTAACCTTGTTATAAGAGATGGAAACAATGTGGCTTGTGGGTACAAACTATCCATTTCATGATTGTGATTTTCTTAGGTTCTGTTCCTCCACTTTCCTCTTCTCCTAACCATCTAGGAGTACTGTCAGTAGTCTCTGTTGAACTCTTTAAGTAGAACCTCTCCCAACAGCTTAGATGTAAGATTAGCCAAAGGGTCTCCCAGGTGCCAGATTGTATCCATCCAGATTGCTCTGCAAGGCCAATGGTGTATTGTACATTTGTAGGTGAAAAAAAGTTATAAAGAAATTTTAACCAAAACCATCTGATCTACCTATTAGTAAACATAAATCAGTTCAGATCATACCCATCCAGTTTGGACTGTACAGCCAATGTTAGATTGCTCAGTATAACTGTGACTTTCTAAAAAAAATGATTTAAATCAAAATCACCTGGTCTTTACTTGTCTACAAATCTTGTGATGGCACCTGGAGGATTCCTGTCTTTTTTAGATGTGCTGTGCAGTTTACTTGATATTGTGTAGCCTGGGTGCCATCCTATTTACACTGTAGTTTACCTGGGGCTCTCATACAAAGGGAGCAAGTATAGGAGACACTGTAAACTCCAGGATGGCATCCAGGCTAAATGGTATATCCAAGCAGACTGTACAATGTAGATTCTCTAATAATTCTTTTCTGTCCTGTTACTGAAGTGTTTAGCATGTTTGCATGGGCCTGGTAGTGTTCAGTGTGGTTGCATGTGTGCATGCATTGTGCATTACGTCATGTGTTTTCTACTGTCTACATGTACTTAAGTCTGTCAGGCATGTGAGTTTACTGTTCTTCAACTGTTGTCTGTCTTCTTAACTCCAGCGTCTGTCTCTTTCCTCAAAGTCCCATCATAAGGCAGTCAGAGCAAAAGCACATACAGGAACTGTTTTCACAAGTAGTTTATGATGGAAAGTACAAATCTTATAGTTAAGCCAGGTACCCTAAGATATTAAAGGAAGAGGCCCTCTCAAGACTGTTTCTTTTTATTCACATTACATATGGTGCCTAATATATGGTACCCGTTGGAGTTGTAAAAGTTGACATTAAGTTCATATATTACTGTAGCTTTTTAGTTCTTTTTCTTATTATTGCAAAATTGACATGGTTTTTCAAAAATTGGAGTTACTGTAGTCTATTTTTTGCTTTATTTAACATTAACTCACAGCAATACTTGGCGTCCTCTTATATTATCAAGTACATTTAACAAAAACATCTGGCCAACTATATGAAGTATTAAAAAAAAAACCCACATTTTGCAAAAAGTCCAGAAAAATCTATATTTCATGAAATAGATCTTATAAAATACTATATTAGAATAGAAAAGTAAAAGATCATTTTTGTGATATCAGAAAGGTTCATTTTCCGTGAGTGTTGAGTGTTTAACATGTCTGCACCCCGGTTTCTCTAACCCTCCCCGCCCGTGTCTGTGTGCTCTCCGCAGCGGGCAGTCGGTCGGGATCCCCCGGCCGCCAC
>NW_017803910.1:1703216-1722919 GCF_001625305.1 Branchiostoma belcheri | reverse complement strand
GGATCCCACGCAGCACCGGGACCAGCCGGGAAACCAGCCCCAAGAGATATGGCATGCGATGTAAGACTACTAACTCACGCTTCGCTTCTCACTGTTAATATTGTAGAGCACATTCACATGCTATTCATGGGTGGTTTTCCTCTTGTAATACATACAGTCAAACCTTACTGGGGCTGTGGTGGCGTAACGGCAGAGCATTTAGGTCAGAACTGAGAGGTCCCGGGTTCGAATCCTGCCAAGTCACCAACCATGTGCCCCTGGGAAAGGCTCTCAACACGACTTTCCTCATTTCACTCTGGTGAAAATGAGTATGCCAGAATGATCGTTATGATCGTGGGCGTTAAAGGAAAACCAAGCCTATACCTAGAGACCACCTGGCCATTATGGCCACTCTTTGGTGGTTCATCTTTAGATTATTTCTCCTATTGACAAAACCATTACTAATTAAGAATCTTGATGCTATGGGTTTGACTGTTAGAATTTGACTGTCTGCCATATTGGTGTCCTAGCGGTCATTTAACAGACACAAGGGATACCAGTATGGCAGCAATGATAATATCACCCCAATGATGTCATGTAAATATGCTCTGTCAGATGGAATGGTGTTGCCAGTAGTGTGCTTTAATTGTTTTTGTGAGCAGCGAGGCTCTAACATTGAAGTGTGAATTTCAAGCAGATTGTTGTGCTACCGCAGCAAAACATTGTCTCTGTGTTATTGTTTAATTTTAATTTTAAGAATAATTTTTTGATAGTACTCATCACCTAATATTATATTAGGTGAAAGAAAGGTATTTCAATGTATGTATTACATGTACAATATTATTGCACCAAAGATGCTGTGCTTTATCTTATTGAAATGATCTGAAATGATGAGAGTTTCTATTGGTAAGATTTTATGTGTATGATAATCTTCAAAGAAAATTTCAAGGAAAGTTTCATTGTTGTTTTTTTGTGACAGTTGTTGTGACTTATGAGGAAAATTTTGACAATTTTGCTAATTCATTATTCATGTATGTCAAAGATGTAACTTTTGAAAAACTTCTGTCATAGCAACCAGCAGAGAGCGTCGTCTGAGTGAGAGTAGCGGTGGGAGAAGACCGGTGCTGGGACCTGCGGAGAGAAGACCTGTGTCTTCACGGGCTGCCAGCTCAGGTAACCACAGACCAGGAGTCAGGCAGAGTCTGTAGTCCGTGTTCGCGCCTCGAAATTAACTTTTCTTCCTTTTGTCCCCAAAATAAATTTCAATTGTCCCGAGGTGTGGATGCACTGTCCCAACCTGTTTTTGGGAAGTATGTTTGACTTAAACTTGAAGTGAACTTTATTTTGCTTATGTTCACTCCCAGGCGCACTATAAATGCAGAGTGGACATGAAATTTGGGGGGGGACTTTTCTGGATCCAAAAGCCGGGATGTTGCATGATAATTAAAAGAAGGGCTGACATTCTGATGTTGATTATTTTTCTATTGTCCCAAAAATGTCCCAAAGTATCGTTTTAGTTGTCCCTGTCTAGATTTTAGTGTCAGTGGCCATCGGAGCTGATTAGGCCTCCTCCCAGAGAGCATTTCTAACTCGAGAGAACCATTCCCAGAAATACCAATTACATGTACATGACTATACGGACCTCATGGTTCTTTTTCACTTTGAAAATCAGTCATGAAAGCCTTTAACACTATAGTAACAGACAGTTCTTCGTTGCCTTTTGTCTAAAACTGAATCTTCTTTACCTTATTCTTCAGCGAATCCACCAGTAACAGCCCTAAGAGTCCTGGGTCCAGGCAAAGATGTAGAAGCAGCAGTGGCAGATGCACTGGTGAGACTCATACACTGTGTCGGCACGAAACATGTGCTGACTCAGACACAAGGGCACATACTACATGTAGTACACAACACATGGAACTTAAAACATGGAGTTAAGCTTTACAAGTACATGTAGCAAGGATATCTCCCTTTTTTTCATTGTACATGTACACACATGTATGTATGTACCATTAGCATGACTTCTATGTTTTTTTCAAGTTAGAATTTTGTATACTGGTAAAATCTGTATAATTTTTATGTTAAGTCAGATAGCATAGCAACATGCGTCTTAATTTTAGTTTAAGGCTACGAGAATTAAGTCACCAACTGACTGGTCGGTTGGTTTGGAACTCTGCAATTTGAGTCTAAGTTATGCCCTTACTTTCAATGACTTCTAATTTCTTCTTGCTGTGGTGCACCCTAATTTTTTTCTTCTGTACACCTAAATGTTTACTAATAGGTTATTTGCACCATTGCACCTATTCCCAGAAATAAATTTCCAGTCCTGTCACCACATGTTTATGCCTGTACACCCCAGGACGTTGGCAGAACGTACTGCGGTTTCTGTTGGGTGTTTGATCAACATTGCATCAGAATTTTGTCCATAGCATATTTTTTCCAACACAACAATTTTAAAGCAACAGATGGGATGTCACCCTTGAATATGTGAACACGACATTTAACCATATGTTCTCTATATGTACATGCTATGTACAGTACCTTCGTGTGGGCACAGTACATTCTGCCAACATGCCGTACCCCCCTACCATAAGAATTTACAACTTCATAGTTTGTAACTTTTCCTTGTTGGTTCTCTCCACATCTGCACTCCACCACCAGACAAACTACAGTGTAAGGATGGATTCCTTCTCATATGTGTTGTCTTGTGCCCCTTACCCCTAACGTTTAGTAATTTTACTTACTTAACTAGACCTAGGTTTTTCCCATTCTTTTATTGACTTTTGCAGTCAAAATTGATCTCCACAACTTAGGATTTCATCTAGTTTTGGAGATAAATTTTGTCTGTAAATATCGTTTACCCAGATGTTAACGGATTTGTAGAGCATTCCAGCCTTCAATTATATAATAATTGTTTTTTAATAATATTTAACTGTTTGTTTGTGGTATGTTGACAATGTGAGTTTTTTGCCAACTATCATTATGTAATTTACACCATAATGTTAACGTCTATTGCTGTAAATATGAACAGTAGAAATGAATATAACACTGTCTTGAAGTGCTATTCATTGTCTTTACCAATAGATGGCATTAATATCTAGAATTAATAATAGATTAATAGAAATGTTTAACATTCTGTATGCAGTACGATTGAATGTTACAAGTTGGCATACATTTACACATCTTACATACCAATCTACTGTCAAATAATGTTGCTAGATGTACATGTGAAGTATTTTTTGAAGATCCTTATTGAGTCATACTGATCTGCAGTTCCAATGAATGTTGCTAGATGGCGTGCATGTATTACAAGTACTGATTTGAAGACCCATGTTTATACCAACGCAGTATGACACCCTGTGTCACCCACAGAGACGACCAATGAGACGACGCTACGATGTCTATTCGGATGATGACGACAGCGAAATTTGTTCCGTTTCTTCGGACAAGTCAAACGGTTCAAGTTACGGCCGTCAGCTCGAGGTCAGTAGAGTTTTTAAATCAAATTTTATATTTTTTATATTCAAGAGAAAATGCATACACTGTATATTTCACTGCTCTTAAAACTGGCTTGGTTGCTGCTATTGCAAAGCTTTTCATAACTCATGTACATGTAGTTAATATGTAAGTAGTTAGTAGTATACTGTCAGGTCTATCTATACCACTGTCAAATCTTTGACAGTGACAATACATAAAAACTGCTCTGAGTCTGACGTAATCATTCAAACGTTTGGGCAGCATAAGGCATAGGAGACAATGTAAATAGAATATGTAGTATTGCTTTAATTTGTTTCTAGTGCTTAATACTAGTATATGACTAAGCATTACACTTTATACCACCAAATAGTCACCAACTTTACCTACTGAAAACGTACTACCTCCTTGGCATCTTTTCTACTGATGGTAACACAGCTTAATGTAATATTTAGCATTGCACTAACATAGTAAATAGTCACCAACTGTACCTACTGAAAACATTATAAGTCTTCATCAATGAAGGTTAGACATCCAGGTAATGAGATACCAAAGTAACAGTTGCTCAAGCGACTTGATGGATTTTGAAAACAGTCACAGAGGTTTCAAATAGCACGTCCAGTCACTGACAAAAAGTCGTAGATGCTACCTGAAAAGTAGTAGATGCTACCTGAAACATCTGACCATTTTCAAAATCTCTGCAGCTGCTTGAGCAACTGTTACTTTGGCTCACTAAGTCTTCCCCCTTGGCATCTTTGCTAACTAACCTGCTGACGGTAACGTTTCCACTAACCACTACCTTCCAGCCCAGCACCAAAACTGACTGGTCAAGTCATGAGCACCTTCTGCTTCTTGTTCATGAGGTCAGGAGACACGCGGCATGTAGACATGGGGCATTCTGTTGTAGCAGCACTGTTACTTAGGCCACACCAATTTAATTTCTTGGTTAACGGATTTTTCTAGAAAAATAATGGAGCGGGCGAAAAAAAATAAAAAATAAAAACAGGCCAAGGCATCCTTTTATGGCCCAAAATGGTACGATATTATAATAAAGAGCCATGAAGTCAACACACCAGGCTTGTTCAAAATTTAAACATGAATTTTGAACTTCTAATGATACCCTTGCATTGAAAGATGGAATATCTGTATCAAGTAGGATGAAAAGGACCATTTTCAACTGTTCAGGGCAAAATATGAGCATTTTGCAGTTGATTCTGAATTTTTATTTTTATTTGCAAATCAGAAAAAATGAAGCGGGCGAATCCGTTAACGAATAAATTGAATTGGTGTGGCCTTAGAGGAGAGGGTTGTTGTCTTGAAGTGGTTGTCAGACACTTTTTTCTTTTTTTGTTTGTAAGACTCTTGGTAAAATAAAATAAAAGTTCTGAAACAGATTTGCACTGTAATTTCAAACACAAAAATATCAAACTTGTTCAAGTTTTAGACAGTTCAACTCCAATCTTTGTCAAGGAGTGAGCAAACAACTGCTTCTGTGATGTCATGTTATGCAGATAGAACATGTGACTCTTTATCTGGTGGCCACTTTAAGATTTGACAATTTCCTTTAAGTTTAACTTCAAGGTACCCTGGTATCCTAAGGAAAAAATTGGAACTGTATCTGCTTTTTGTTGCATCGAAAGTATCTGCCAGTAATAATCATACATACATGTACATACCGGTATTCATCAAGTTCTTCCAGAAAAGCCATTTAGCTCTGCAATTGTTTATCAGACTTCTCAACATTTATTTGCTTTTCTAATGCAGAAACATGGTGGAAAATCTAAACCAAAATATCATAAAAATGACCTTTAATTTGAATTATCTGTATAGATTGCTACTGTTTCATAAATTAGTGTTGTTGACACAAGTATTTATCCCCTGGATACCAAGTTACCGGCTAGCTCCATTCCACCTTTTCATCGCAGCATGGTGTTGTTATTTGTTTGGTGTGTTTAATGTGTGGTGCTCGGTTAGCCTCTTTATCAGGTTTCACATGTCATGCTTTTGGGAGGTTGATAATTTGCAGTTTTGTTGATGGCTTATCCATTCTCAGTACTCAGTTTCTTGTTCAAAGGAATCCCACAAGAAAATGAGTTAAAAAAACTGGTGATATGCCATCAGGAAAAAAACACATCAAAGGCAACAAAAAAGCCTGACGTGTAGAATCTGCTGGAGGCTTATGTTCCGTTCTTCTGTGAAGTTGTGGTCTGTGCTGTTTTTCTTGTCACAGCTGTGACGTCTCTTTAGGTGTGTTTTCAGTTTTTCATCCAACAGAGTAGTATCACACTTTTCCCTAGTCGACAACTTATTAAGGAAAGCTTTTAGTTCCATGGTGTAATCTAAATCTTAATGAAAATATGATTACCTGAGCAAATGTGGGATCGTGTGGCATAATAGTTGGGTGTTTGGCCCAGAACCTATAGATCCTGGGTTTGAATCCAGAGACAAACCCCAATCTTGTGTCCTTGGAAAGGACACTACTTTCTTTCCTCCCTTCACTCAGATTAAAATGAGTACCTAGATTTGGCTAGGGATGTCTCTGTAATAGGACATTAAATGGAGGTCTGGTGTTTGGGGAGAGCCCTACCCCACGCACGTTTTAAGAACCCACCACACTTTTCAAAAAGGAGTAGTAGGGGCATGCAATTTGCAATAAACCTGTTAGAAAAAAAGATAAAGTATAAACCTGAGTAACATCAACAGGTTACCTTGCATGGCATCAGGAGGACAATTCTTTCATGCGGTCTATGTAAAAAAAATGATGGAACAGGAAGATTTGTGGTGTTTTTTGTTTTTGTTTGTGACGTGTGTTTTTCTCACTGACTCAGCAACAAGACATCGCAGAGATTCTGAACAAGTGTGGCAGCACCTCCTGGGCTGAGCGGAAGGACGGGCTACTGGGGCTACAGGCCATGCTCAGGGGCAACCAGATGCTCAGGTATGGGGCAGTATTGTTTCAGTAAGTTGACATCATCATACATCATCATTTGCCTCCTTCCGTTTAAGTAGATGATAGGTTTGTTATGGTAGGTCCCAGTAACTTGTCTGGTGTCTGAACTAGCCTATCCTTGACCAGCAGTCATTCTACAGTGCAATAAAAGAGTGATGTGACACAAAGAGACATTGTACACAGTATGCCTATCTCTGTCAGTCAGGTCTTAAAAGACTATGGCTTAGCTGCGTAAAAACAGGATGGTATGTATAGGGCTGGAAAATAAGGTCTTTATAGCAAAACCTTCAAGACCTGTACCATTATTAATTCTTTGTTGTTGACTGTTTCCCCCTTCCAGCCGTGCTGAGCTGAAGCGATTGACAGAACTGTTTAACCGGATGTTTGTTTTCCCTTCCAGCCGTGCTGAGCTGAAGCGAGTGACAGAACTGTTTAACCGGATGTTTGTTTTACTTCCCAGCCGTGCTGAGCTGAAGCGAGTGACAGAACTGTTTAACCGGATGTTTGCGGACCCCCATGGTAAGGTGTTCAGCCTGTTCCTGGAGACGCTGGTGGACCTGCTGATGGTGCACAAGGCTGACCTGACAGACTGGCTGTACGTCCTGCTCACTCAGCTGCTGAAGAAACTGGGAGCCGACCTGCTGGGCTCCGTACAGGCCAAAGTACAGAAGGCTCTCGACACAGCCAGGTGAGCAGACTGCTTGTTCTTTTGCAAATTTACTCAATGGTAGACCAAGAGACCACTTCCTAGGCCCTGAACTAAGTTTGGGTTACTCTCAAAATGTGGGAAAGTGTGTTTTTAAACGCTTGAAAATAACAAATTTGTCAATGCCCTATCCCCTAACCCCCTTGGATTGTGAGCACTCTCCCGTAGGTCAAATCATAAGAGTTGAGCTGGCTAGAGTCCTGCGCCTGACCAAAGTGTTCTAACACAACCATCACTGATTTCCCCACAGGGACAGTTTCCCGTACGACGTCCAGTTCAACATCCTGATGCGGTTCATCGTGGACCAGACCCAGACGCCCAACCTGAAGGTGAAGGTGGCCCTGCTGAGGTACATGGAGCAGCTCATCGTCCTCATGGACCCGCAGGACTTCATCAACTCCTCCGAAACCAGGCTGGCCGTGTCACGCATCATCACATGGACCACCGAGCCCAAGAGTGTGGAGGTTAGAAAGGTAAGGACACACGGAAATAAGCTTCATCAGAATGGTAAAACATAGGAATGATATTCGGATTTTCTTTTACACAACCAGTAATGTCTTTTACTTTGCTTAGGTTTTGGTGTCTATCAGACACCTTCCCTACAGCTTCTGACTGGAGTTCTGCCTCTTGCCGCTATATGTAGCTGATGTTGTTAGTTATGACCTTGGTGCTGAAAGTGTAATGGTTGTTCATAGTCTTCCTTCCGTTCAATATGTACCACTCAGAAAACAGCCATTCTGTGTTAGATCCTTTATAGTTATCAATGATATACAGACTGATTTGAGAAACTGTTATGTCAACAGGCAGCCACAATTTTTTTTCTTTTCTGTCACAATTTTATTTGGAGTAACGCTGTAATGTTGAGCAATGAAGATGCATGAAGGATCCCATGAGATGACGGAAAGACAGGCAGATACCAATGAATATTGACTCATTTGAGAACCTGTTCCATTGCCAGGCTGCCTCAGCTGTGCTGATTGGTCTGTTTGAACTGAACACGCCCGAGTTCAGCATGATGCTGTCGGTTCTGCCCAAGACCTTTCAGGACGGAGCCACCAAACTACTCCACAACCACCTCCGCAACACCAGCAATGCCAACCAGGTCAGTGGACTTTCATATACCATTGGAATGACTAAATGAGTTACTGTAACATTACAGTGTTCTCACCAGGATTTTTTCACAGCGTATGGGTCAGGTACAGAAGGGCACAAGTCGCGCATTGAATCCCCAAAATGGGACCACAGCAGTGAGTCTGGTATTCCTCCCCCCCCCCCCCAAAAAAAAAATTTGTTTTCCCGTTGTATTATCTTCATAATTCTAAAGTTATATTTTGATTGGAAGGTTAATGAAGCCTCTCCCCCCAAAAACACCCCTACACTGGCTGAAAGACAGCGTAGGGGGTTTAAGTCACAGTGTAGGGGGCCCCTACGATCAAATAGCCTGGTGAGAACTATGCATTATATGCAACCATGTGTGATAGCAAAAAAGGAAGAAATGTAAACAAACAGTCATGGTATGCTCTAGAACATTATGAGTATAGGTTAGGTACAAAAATTTGAACAATTTGTAAAACTTAACTCATTACTGACCGTCACATATGTAACAATATTGAGTAGCACCTTTCCATGCAATCTTTTTGTATAAAATCAAAAATATCATGTCACAAGACCCAAAGGCTACTCAGAGGTTATGGTTGACATGAATCAGACTGTAACAGCATCTCTTATTCCTAAAAGTCAGGATTTGAGACAAGCTGGACTTATTGTGAGTGAGGACTAACTGATAAACTAGGACAAGTCGGGGTTATGAAGGCTGCTCTAGAAATGTTGGGGCTTAAGCTGAGAATGTCTACAAAAATCGTTGCAAAAGTCTTTTTTTTATATAAACACTTTATACCGGTAGTACAAGGAAGGATTAAACTGGTATGCATGGCTAAAGCGTACAGGCTTTCAGACAACATCCGCCATCTTTCTTCAGCTACAAATTGTACTGACAAGGGCAGTAACGTGACCCATGTGGTAAAAGGTCAGCACAGGAGTGTGTTGTACATTTTATATATTGGGGTTAGTCGGTTATAAACACTTTCCATTCCCGATTCCCACAGGGCAGCCCACGAAGAACTACCCCAGTGCAATCCCCCCGCAGCGGGCTGACCTCCCCCCTGGCCAGACTTGGTAGCCTCCGCAACGCCTCGCCTGCGGGCAGCGTGGACTACGATGCCGAGAACATGAACTCTGAGGAAATCTACAACTCGCTCCGACAGACGACCGCAGAGATCCAGAACTACAACTTCCACCACGACGACCACGAACCTATCAAGTTAGACAAGAAAAAAGACAGCGATGAGGTAATAAAGGTGATCGCAGTCATACGGAAATATTTCTGGTTGGTAAAACAAGGACAAGGGACATAGAAGCTACCTTATCCTCATTTCCATAATAGTGACACAGTTCTTGGTCATGTTCAACTCTTTTTTCCAGTTCCCTTACATGTGATTGGTGTCGACTTGTTCTCTCAGTTCATTTTACTGATGCTGAAGAAGAGTGATGGATGTCACTTGAAACGTCCAGAAGTAAACTCTGTAATTTATCCAGTATGTTAGGGCTTTCTTTTATATGCAACTGGTGAGCAAGATTTCTCATGACAGGCATGTTTGAGAGATCTCTATAGACCTTAACTTGACGATAATCCAAACAAAAGATGAACAAGTCCTTTGCTTACACGTTTACACTGTTTCCAAATGTGATGTATGTCATGTATGTTTTTATTTTTGTACGTCGTACAAATGTACCCTGTAAGACTAGCCAGTTCTGGCTAAAGGGTATTGAAATAAAGACATTAAAGACTTACCTCTGGATGTCTGTGATTCTGCAGGTTTCAGGGGACAGTGGAATCACCAGCTCCATGCCGGACATTCGGTCTGACAGCCCAGACGCCAAGATTGTGCACTCAGACCATGCCGGGGATTCCCACTCTAAAAAACAGGGACTCTACAACCCAACTCAGTATCAAGATGAGGTGGGTGTCACATTACACTTAATTCTGTCTTAAGAATTGTCAAAATCTATCCTTTGTAGTTGTTTTTTTATCTTTGCAATTTTCCACTCTGACAGCCATGTGCAGACTAGATAAATCAGCTGTTGACATCAAACCTTACGTTGACCTCAGAAAAAAAATAGCAAAGTACAAAATCCACAAGTCAAATATCACAAAATATAACTTAACGACATGCTATACTTTGTTTTATCATTCTGTAGAAATTAAAAAGTTACTGGTACTTTTTGTCACAGAATGCTAACTATGGCTGTTTTGTTTCAGAACAATGTGAATGCCTACAATAGAGCAGCTCTAGCAGAGGCCACATTTGATGAAGACTTTAGTGAATGTAAGTTACCCCATGTGTCGTTGTACTTTACTTCCTAAGTTGAAAGATTTTCACTAAACTAAAGAAACATGCAGTGAAATAAGTGAAATACAAATCGCTGAAAAAAGTTGCTATTAAGATAGATAAAAAAGGCATCAAACACTTCAATTTGCAGTTCGTTACATTTGAGGCGACCTCAAAGTCAGACTGGCAGTCAAATTTTTGGAGGGCTTTCGGTAACTTTTTTTTTACCCACGATGCTCTTGTTGTTCTTCCAGCTGTACCCCTTGACCAATCAGAGATGATAGCAGAACTCCTGAGAGAATTGTCCAATCATGACGAAAGGTGGGAATTTCAAATGCAGTTTCCAGGAATATGTAGATTGCTTCATGTATATTGCTGAAAATCCACTTTTGCCATTATAACTAATTTTTCATCAAAGTTTTAACACATTTAAAAATATGTTGAAAGTTAAGTGTCTTCTCGTCCATATTTGTTTTTTGCCCATATATTGTGATATGTCCATATATATGTTGTATGTCCTTTATTTGGTATTAGGTAAGTTGCATACACACCCACTGTAGTAGTCACAATTCACATGACAAACAGAGCTTTTTTCTGCTTAGCACCATATTATTTGCTTATTCTAAATTACCACAGTACATGTAGTTTACAGAGCTAGCTCTGGTAACGTAGGAGAGCCTTCTTCTGCTCAGCACCGTAGTATTTGCTTATTCTTGCACATTTTACTTTGTTGTTTAGACAAGACAAAGAGAAGTTTGTGGCACATCGACTGAGGTGAGCGCTGGTGAAGTTGTCGGGAGAGGCTTTTCTGCTGTCACATGTGCACACGTATCTATGACATCACCACGGCACACATATCAGTGACATCACATGGGCACAAGTGTCACTGACATCACACACGCACACACATACACACAAATCACTATTCAACTGATCATCATGGATAAGTGATCTAAAAGCCAGGCTATAGCAGGATTTCCAAAACTATCCAATTGAACTTTTCTGATAATAAGGAGAGTATCTTCAATTTTTTTATAAAACATCATACATACTTTACATTTTAGCAATTAAAACTACAAACTTTTTCGTGTGTCATCCTTCTACTAAGTGAAGGTGACTAAAATAATGGTAATACTATCATTGAGCAGGATAGAACCAAGGAAATACTCAGATGATCATGATCACTCAACTTGTCCTATCCTTCACCCCCCCAGAGTTGAGGAGCGGAAGTCAGCCCTCCAACAGCTGATCAAACTGACGCGGGAAGACGCGGTCGGACTTTGGGACGAGCACTTCAAGACCATCCTGCTGATGTTACTGGAGACGATGGGCGACCGAGAGGCTGCTATCCGCGCTCTGTCCCTGAGAGCCCTCCGTGAGATCCTGCGGAACCAGCCCGCCAGGTTCAAGAGCTACGCTGAACTCACCATCATGAAGATCCTGGAAGCTCACAAGGATGTGCAGAAAGAGGCAAGTAGAACTTTTGCCACTGTAACAATGTTTTGCATGCAAAGAGCATAAATTGGTAGCAAGGAATTTCTGTCCCAACAGTTTCCAAAATCTTGATGTCAAACTGGAAAATGATGGCCACATTTCAACATTTCATAAGTGATTTTCTGGCCACATTTCAACGTATATAATGCAAAAGGATTATTTAAATCTTCCATTCAGGTAGTTAAAGCATAGTTGCCTGATTTCCTCCAGGCTAAGACATTGTTTCTTAGTGCATGTCTTATACAACAGGTTTACTTTAACAAATGGTACTGACTTGTTGGCATCCTTGAAGAGACAATGGAGTTTGCACCATGTTACAGTTCGTACTGACTACATGTAGGTCTGTATACTCAAAACATGAACGAATGTTGAACCTGTTCCTGCAGGTGGTCCGAGCTGCGGAGGAAACCTGCAGCACGGCTGCCAACTCCCTGCAGGCAGAGCAGTGTGTCCGTGTACTCTGTCCCATCGTACAGACGGCAGAGTATCCCATCAACCTCGCTGCCATCAAGATGCTCACAAAGGTCAGACGTCATTCCTAACTCTCCTTGCTGGAGAAAGAAAGACTTGTGTTAGTGAAGAATTGTCCAAAAGTGAAAAATAAATGTCAGAAATTGACCCAGTCTTACCGGTATTTTGCTAGATGGGTTGTCTGAAATTGTATATTACCGGTAGTTATAAACCAGAGATATGGGTAGAGATGCCTGTCACCATATATGAGCAAAAAATGGGATAGGGATAGAGGGATGTTGTTGTTTGTCCGTTATTCTCTTTGATGACCAAGACATCAGGTCAGGTTCTAGGGATAGGGGTAGAGGGATGGGGATGTGGGAATAGTATTGTTTAAGTACCACCAGGTATTCTTGTCTGGACTTTTACAGGTACATTACATGTAGGTACACAGTCCTGTTGATGAAACATCAAATAGAAGAACACACCTTATCATTTCCCTGTAGGTAGTTGAGATGATGGCTCAGGACCTACTGAGTCCTGTCCATAGTGGCCACCAGTGCAGGTATACAGAAAAAAGTATTTCGACCCCTGGCTAACAAAAATGCTGTTTTTGCAGGTTGTTGAGATGATGGCTCAGGACCTACTGAGTCCTGTCCATAGTGGCCACCAGTGCAGGTATACAGAAAAAAGTATTTTGAGCCCTGGCTAACAAAAATGCTGTTTTTGCAGGTTGTTGAGATGATGGCTCAGGACCTACTGAGTCCTGTCCATAGTGGCCACCAGTGCAGGTATACAGAAAAAAGTATTTCGACCCCTGGCTAACAAAAATGCTGTTTTTGCAGGTTGTTGAGATGATGGCTCAGGACCTGCTGAGTCCCTTGCTGGATGACATCATGCCGGGGCTGCTGCAGGGGTATGATAACCAGGAGAGCAGCGTGAGGAAGGCCAGCGTGTTCGCCCTGGTCGCTCTACACACCGTCCTGGGGGACGAACTCAAGCCTCACCTGTCCTCACTAACAGGCAGCAAGGTGCGACAACTTTGTAATAAAGTCAGGTTTTGTTTTAATTGATATAATCTTCATGTATAGTCTTTTTACTAATGAACAAGCAGCAATGTAGGAGCACATAGGTTTTGTTTTGAATCATTTAGCAAGGCAGGAAGGTACCTACATGTGGAGCATGTGGAATAAATTGATACAGTTGAAAATGAAGCAATGGATGGATGGACAGATGGATAATGAATGACAAATTTGGCTTGAAAATACATCTTCAGGGCAGGTAAACCATGGGCTTGAAGAATGGTATATATAATTTTGGATGTGTTATTTTCACAAACACAAGGCTGAATTTGAATTGTTGTCATTTCAGATGAAGCTAGCTAAACCTGTACATCAAGAGAGCAGAGGGCGGATCCGCCAGCTCAGCTTCATAGCAGTAACTGTCAATCATCATGTTACCATGACAACAGTACAAAAGGCGAGTCCCTCCATGGAGACAGACTGTGCAGCACTTCAGTCAGTGTTTCTCCCTTGGCAGACCTTCCCTCCCCCATTATCCCCAATTGGTATAAACTGTAGACGTTTCCAAGAGAAGAAAACTGGGTTGTGCCATTATATAGAGGGGTGCTCAAGTTGTCCATGTTAGAAATGTAGTTGACCTCTTGTACAAAATGTTTCAAGTAACACCATGCCGTGCGAAGCATGTAAGTCACTATCTTCATCACTTTCCTACCATAGAACACCCCCTGTGTAGTATGGTTTGTTCCTAAGCTTGTATTGAGTCTGTATGGTTGTGGGTTGTGCCACATCACATGTGGGGAGGACAGGCATTCTTGATGAAACTGTAACAAGTGTACAAAATGATAGTTGATGGAGTGTGTATGTTACCCTTGCCAAAGAGAACATGCTTCTTTTAAACATAAGTGCACATTTTCCATACAACAACACACAGCACTGCAGACTTGCAGTAACAGAAACACACAAGACTACTTGCTCAAGTCAAAGCAGACATAGTAACATGAGTAAAATTAGTATTAGTGACAGATTGTAAGGGTTCTATTGTAGCTATAAAGGGATTGAAAATCAAGTTGCTTTTAACTATGGTTAACAACTAGTATAAAGTCAGACTTTAAAATACTTGAATAAATTTTAAAGTACAACAATGATGTTTGGATAATTAAAAACTTTGCAGCCAAGTTGTAATGTAGCTCAGCAGTACGAGTGTATGTGTGTATCTGTTGTTATGCGGCGTCCTTCTATAAGGTGCTATTCTGCCTTCTTTATCAGTTCACACAAACACACACAGATTCTGAAAACATTGTAAACAATTCTTACTGTCTCTGATACATAGAACCAGTGTAACATTGCCTGTTAGTAATATGTTGTGTCTCCTTATGGCTTGTTTACAAGGTAAACAGAAAAATCTGTCGTACCACATGTGCTGAACGTCATTCAACGCAGGAGAAATAATTTTTTTGCCCCGTGTAAATCGGCCCGTAGGGGAGGGTGAGTACCCAGCATGCACCTGTTAACATTTCCGCCATTTTGAATTTCCATCATCAGTAATTCTGTAATTGAAGGAACATGGTTGGATGAAGGACAAAATTACAGATTATAAACAAAATACAGTCATTTGATGCTTCAGCTGAATATTACAGCTTTTTGCCAAATATTCCATTTCTGTAAGACCTTGACGACATATCTTAAGGTCAAATGAACGTGGCCCAATGCTTGTGATTGGTTCCTGACTTGACCTTCAAAGGCCATCTCTGATTGGTCAATTAAACATGTTTGAAAGACGTGCATCTCATCTGGGTAGTGGTAACCCACCCTATGAAACACCAACATGACATGGCACTGTTCTACATGATGCTTTGTTTAGACCATGATTTAGACCCTAACATTTCTTGCTGATTACAGTATATAGCAGCTTGCAGTCTCAGAAATGAAAATTAAAAGAGTATGTTTAATTCCTTGTTGGACAATTACATTAGGTATGGTTACAAGAGTAAGGCTATTGTGAGAATGATGTTCTCTTTTTGTCTCTGTTTCCTTCTTTCTCTGTATGCAACTCTGTATATCAGTCTTCATATACTGTAGTTACCTTTTCTAACCTGGGAAGTAAGCTGCTATTATGAAAATGATGTCTTTATGTCTGTATTTCGGCAAGTTACATTACAACACTTGCAAGTTGCTCTTTCTTTGTATGCAGCTTTGTGTCTATGCGTTACACTCATATACATACATACATGTACTATACTGCAGTGGAGTCCTTCAAAAGCAATGTTCCCCCCATCTACAACATAGTATTACTTCAAAATTCACATACATGTGCAGTTTACCATAATATTACTATAACATGTAGCATTGAGAATATGTATTTGTGTGGACATTGTTTGCAAAGGTTTTTTTTTAAAGAAGACATTTTTGCAGGGTGACCTATGTAAAGAAGTGTGGCATACATATATCATACCATTTGTATTTTAAGGCAAGAACTTTGATATCTTATAACTGTTTTTGCTGGTCCCTTTTGGCATACTACTAGTATGATTAGCAGCTGTTGCAACATTTGTTGTCATGTATGAAACAGCAGCTTGTATATGTATACAGTGGCAAGACTACATGTGCATCTATGTTACATTGTGTGGATTTGTACATATGAAGCTTTTCCTAAGTGTAGGAGGGAATTTTTTCCTCAAAAGATGCTGTATTGTTTCAGTGCAGCAGTTTTCCTTGTACATTTCGTTTGTAGATTTAGCCAATTTTAGTCCCATGCATTAGTACACTGGAGAAGCAAGTATGCGACATATTGAACATGATTTTTTTCATTGTTTCATTCTATTAAGTACAATGCAATATGCATGAGTGAGATTTTAGAGTAGAAAGTTTTGTGAACGTCCAAATGAAACTGTGAAATGCTATCTTGGTCTTTAGATAGATGCCATTTTGTTCCCTGTAAATTTTTGCCACAAAATAAAATCCTATGACATGTACTGTACATGATAGCTGCTTTTTGGAATGTACTTCTGCTAGTGTTAGTACAGTAGCAACAAGAGTTACAAGATTTCATACCTCCATGAAATATAGGCTTCACATGTAAATGCAAATTTCTTCTTTAATTATGCAAATGACTTCTACATTCACATAATATATGCAGCATGATGTTGGCTTTTGATTAACTTACACATCTCCATATAAAACATAGCATATCAAAGTGTAAAAATACTGTATCAAGAGTATAAGGATTTTATAATATTCACATTGGTTAGCCTCTCCCAATCTATGCAAAATAGGCTCTGATAGAAGATAACTGTGACCCATAGTAAGATATGTTAGCCAGATGACAGTCAGGTCCAAGAATAGGATTAAAACATGCATTGCAAGGCCATATAAAGATTGAGAATGCGTGAAACTGTAATGTACAAACGCACAAATCTGCCCTATGCATCTGCTTGGAACCACATCTCAAGCATGTTGAAGATCATTAAAAAAGGCTGAGGGACAAAACCTCCATGGTTTAATCTCCAAGCAGATCATACGGGGGCAAGGCAGTATCCCAAAGTGGTGGCTAATGGACACTCCTCTGGCCAATGGATACTGCCTTGCCACCGTAGGATCTGCTTGGAGATGGCTAATGGACACTCCTCTGGCCAATAGATACTGCCTTGCCACCGTAGGATCTGCTTGGAGATAGCTAATGGACATTCCGCTGGCCAATGGATACTGTCTTGCCACCGTAGTATCTGCTTGGAGATTACCTAGGTTGTATAGAGTGCGAGTTTGGTTTAGACTCCCAATATCTGCTTGGAGGTTACATAGAATCAATGTACAACATGGCGGGGCTATAGAACATATACGCCTTGCAGAAAAACGTCCTTGAGCCGAGGAACGCACCTCAAGGTCATAATTCTACAAGATGGCGGTAATGAGGAGACGTCAGACATTAACTCTGTCAGTCAACGTGCGAAAACAAGGGCATTTTGGGTAAGGCATTGAGTCAGTATATTATAGTCAGGTTGCCATTTGAAAATAGGCACAATACATTAAAAAAAGGGTTAGGTTTACAAAAACACAGTTGCATAATGTGTAAAATGAGCCATTCTTTAATTCATGTACATATTTGATAAGCATAATTGAACCGGAGCGGTATATAAAGGAAAATCTAGTCCACAGTAAAATATTTTTCTAGCTTCAAAAAACTCATATATTTTCATAAATTTTTGCCAATTATTTCACTTATATCCTACAAAAAATAAAATGATATGTTTTCCGCTTGTAAACTTATTCACAAAGTCATAATATGGAAAATTCTGTAAAAAGTTGAAAACCCCTTACGAGCCCAGTGATTTTGGCAATTCCCAAATCGCCCAAATCCGCGAGTGGATCCTTACATTACAAGCGACTGTCTGTATCGGCACTTCCGGTTTCCAACCGCCCGAAATTAGGGTGTTTTGGGGTTTTAGTTTTGATACTTGATCGACCTAAAAATCTTAACTTTTCTAGAAAACGCTGAGTATTTTCAGTGAGTTTTGAACGGTTCTGTCGTACATTTAAAATAGTATACAAACGCCACGGAAGAGAAAGGACGTACTTTGAAGTTTTACTTGATTTTTCCGGACCCTCGCGGTTTCGCCGTTTGCAAAATGCATCATTTTTCAGACACAGAGTGGCGAATGTTGACAAACTCAGCGCTACTACAACAGCTCGTATCGCCGAATTACAACAAATTTTGAGGCGGAATCGCCTAATTTCTATCACAAATAACTCAATATCATGACATAAACTTCTCGTAACTGCTTGTGAGAAGGAGAAGGCGTAGTTTTGGGGGTGCTTTCGGCGGGCTTGGTCGCAAAAGTTGCCGGGCGGTTGTTGGGAGGGAGCCGGTGTTTATTTACGGGGAACTTTGGCGCTCAGCGGTACATTTTTCGGTCATTTTACAAGCATAGTTTGAAAGATTGTGATTTTCCTCAACTCTGTTCAATACCGTGGGGCTAGGGTGGTTCATCCAGCCCGCTAGAATCCAACTTGCTGATGTGGTCAGGCCGGCCCGCGAATACGCTGAACCACCACGGTACGCTCAAAACCGGAGGAACAGTCCGCTCACCTGGAGGAATGTACGCTCAAAACCGGAGGAACAGTCCGCTCACCTGGAGGAGTGTACGCTCAAACCGCCGCCGACTGAAGTGTGCCGATTTCGGAGGAAGGTACGCTCAAATAAACCGGAGGAACGTCCGCTCACCTGGAGGACTGTACGCTCAAACCGCCGACTGAAGTGCGCCGATTTCGGAGGAATGTACGCTCAAAACCGGAGGAACGTCCGCTCACCTGGAGGAGTGTACGCTCAAACCGCCGCCTGAGAAGTGCGCCGATTTCGGAGGAATGTACGCTCAAAACCGGAGGAACGTCCGCTCACCTGGAGGACTGTACGCTCAAACCGCCGCCTGAGAAGTGCGCCGATTTCGGAGGAATGTACGTACATTCCTCCGAAATCGGCGCACTTCAGTTACGCGTGTGCTGTAAACGCGTGTGCTGTAAACGCGTGTACTGTAAACGCGTGTACTGTAAACGCGTGTACTGTAAACTGTAAACGCGTGTACTGTAAACGCGTGTACTGTAAACGCGTGTACTGTAAACGCGTGTACTGTAAACTGTAAACGCGTGTGCTGTAAACGCGTGTAGTGTAAACGCGTGTAGTGTAAACGCGTGTACTGTAAACGCGTGTACTGTAAACGCGTGTACTGTAAACGCGTGTACTGTAAATCTATCTATCTTTCTAGTCGGCCTTCTACTCAATGCCGTGCTAAAATTATCGAAGCCGACCCCGTAAAAATGCCCCGACGTGCGTTAATGTGCCGGGCGGGCAGGTAACACTCCCAGCGCCGTAGAGATGTCAGGGAGCTCCCGTGGCATGATTACCAGGCTAAAACCAAGACGCCTCCTTTTAATACTCGATAATACAGACGCCAGACAACTGAATTAGTCAAGACCAACATATTCTGTGCAAAGGGCCGACTTAAGAAGACGAATTCCATGAAATTCACGGCGGAAAAAGTCACCGCGTTGGAGGAGCTATGTCCTCGGGACCAGCGGCAGATTCGCCCGCGAAAAGTCCCGTAGCGTCCCCCGTAGCTGTTGTACTTTTGGCTTTTGCTTGCAGTCTTAAACCAGGGAAATCAGGTTTAGTAATGTTTGCTACAAAATCTTTGAAGGAATAGGGCTTTTCTGGTAGCCTATATGTCCAACCGGCCTCTGAAACCAACCCG
>NW_017803910.1:1698376-1701782 GCF_001625305.1 Branchiostoma belcheri | reverse complement strand
CTCGGCCCTCCCGCGAGTCGGATCGCCCTCGGCCTGCGGCCTCGGGCGATCCGACTCGCGGTCGGGCCGATACCTCGGGCGATACGGAATACCCCGTGTTGTATTCTATATGTACTGTAAACGCGTGTACTGTAAACGCGTGTACTGTAAACTGTAAACGCGTGTACTGTAAACGCGTGTGCTGTAAACGCGTGTAGTGTAAACGCGTGTACTGTAAACGCGTGTACTGTAAACGCGTGTACTGTAAACGCGTGTACTGCAAATCTATCTATCTTTCTAGTCGGCCTTCTACTCAATGCCGTGCTAAAATTATCGAAGCCGACCCCGTAAAAATGCCCCGACGTGCGTTAATGTGCCGGGCGGGCAGGTAACACTCCCAGCGCCGTAGAGATGCCAGGGAGCTCCCGTGGCATGATTACCAGGCTAAAACCAAGACGCCTCCTTTTAATACTCGATAATACAGACGCCAGACAACTGAATTAGTCAAGACCAACATATTCTGTGCAAAGGGCCGACTTAAGAAGACGAATTCCATGAAATTCACGGCGGAAAAAGTCACCGCGTTGGAGGAGCTATGTCCTCGGGACCAGCGGCAGATTCGCCCGCGAAAAGTCCCGTAGCGTCCCCCGTAGCTGTTGTACTTTTGGCTTTTGCTTGCAGTCTTAAACCAGGGAAATCAGGTTTAGTAATGTTTGCTACAAAATCTTTGAAGGAATAGGGCTTTTCTGGTAGCCTATATGTCCAACCGGCCTCTGAAACCAACCCCGTAAAAATGCCCCGACGTGCGTTAATGTCCCGGGCGGGAGGGGGGCACTCCCAGCGCCGTAGAGATGCCGGGAAGCTCCCGGTGGCATGATTACCAGGCTAAAACCAAGGCGCCTCCTTTTAATACTCGATAATATAGACGCCAGACAACTGAATTAGTCAAGACCAACATATTCTGTGGGGCCGACTTAAGAGGACGAATTCCATGAAATTCACGGCGGAAAAGTTGGGCGGTTGTTGGGAGGGAGCCGGTGTTGGTTTACGGGGAACTTCGGCGCCCAGCGGTACATTTTTCGGTCATTTTACAAGCAAAGTTTGAAAGATTGTGATTTTCCTCAACTCTGTTCAATACCGTGCGGCTAGGGTGGTTCATCCAGCCCGCTAGAATCCAACTGATGCGGCCAGGCCGGCCCGCGAATACGCCGAACCATTAGCCGGTCAGATTGCCGCTAGCAGGCCGAGTACGAACCGGCCTAGCCCCCGGGCCTGGCCCTCGTACTGACTCTCACTTCCAGGGTTGCCTTCTCTGTTTTTCTGGCGAATTAAGCCACAGACATCGCCCAGTAACTTGTGGACTAATAAAACACTGAGGTGTCCCCCTCTCCTAGGCTTCAAGGCCGCGCCAACAGTCCAACGGTCTCAGACACGCCGCGCCGTATAATACGTTGGCCGGTCAGATTGCCGCTAGCAGGCCGAGTACGAACCGACCTAGCCCCGGGCCGCTGGCCTTGGTACTGACTCGCACTTCCAGGGTTGCCTCCCTCTGTTCTGGCGGACTTTAGCCACTACCAGCGTCCCGTAAGTTGTGGACTAATAAAACACTGATGTGTGCCCCTCTCCTTGGCTTCTAGGCCGACTTTTCGTGTTTTGACGTTCAAGTGGGTTCAACTAGCAATGGTTCATCCGACTCAGAGTGGCCGCTTCAACACACACCGGGCAAGCCGATCGTAAGATTGCCGGAATTTCTTTGGTGATGAGAGTGGTGCACGCCCGCCAAGGCCTCTTGGGCAACCCGGTAAACGTAAAATATATAATCATGGTTAATGCTCAATGATCTATTGAAAATTAACATTTCAAAAATATTCTTTTCTGGCAAAATGATATTTAGAATAAGTAATAAGCTGTTTTTATCACGAAATTGCGATAGTTTGCAGGGACTACTTTGTTCCAGCGGTGTTGGACAGGTGTGTTGTTCGGCGCACGTGCGGGAAAGAACTATACGGTAACTAGAAAGGCCGACATTTGCTTTGGAGCAAATACAGCATATTTCAGTCCATCTCCCTCCCACGCAAAAGTGGACTATTCCAAACTTACCCCAGTGCAAAACTGGAATATCCTCAAATGAATTATATAGTAGCTATGTAATTGAGAACAGAGATGCAAGAACAAGCACTTTGAGTCTCGACAGTTTTACTTACAAAATTTCACATCACCACTCTTATCTCACAATCCTATTACAGGTACTTACAATGATGAGATTTGATACATTTTGAAGGTATAATTGCAAAGAAAAGAAAACTATACATGACTATATATTGATTAACTATAAAACTATACATATATAAACTATACATATTGAACTATACATTAATCAAATACACTATGACACATAAATATTGAATAAGATGTACATGACTTGCATATACTCTAAAACACTACTTTCATACATGAAATAATCAACATATGATTGACATGATTTTATATCATACATGTACTATGCCACTACAAATATCAGATGTTGAATATGCTATACACGACTTGTATACACTAAGAAACTACTACATTCATATTGAATAATCTACACATGGTTGGCATAATTATACCTGTATACCTTACATTTTCTATGCCACTACATATATTATTGATATTTGAGAAGCTTTACATGACTTGTATATACAATTATTTACAAAATTATATACCATACATATACTATGTGCTGTATCCTTCTGCTGATGGCTGGTTCCTCCCCGGTCTGTTTCTCCTGGACCAAGTTCTGCTTCCTTCCCTAGGAGAGGTCCCATCTGGAGGATAGAAACAGGACAGTAAGATTTAAAAGCTGAGCAGAAACCAAGGGCCTATAACCTCCTTGCAGAAATCATACATTGTAATTAGTCATATATATATATATTTGTAGATTCTTCTTCCTTCTTAGCACAAGCTTACCTGCTGTATGCTCTGTGCAGGATCTTCCAACCATGTAACTGCTTGACCCTTGAAACAAAAGGAAAAAATTGATTTATTACAGACAGTATTACAATAATGAACATCTCTAAACAAGGGATTACATGGAACTTTCTTTTTAGTTAGAATGTAACAATAACAAGGAAAATGGAAGGAAAATATAACAATACCATTGATGGCATTACAAAAATAAAACATATATCACGGAATGAAGAATAACGTATGGGATATGTGACAAATCCAATGTGATGTTCTTCAAATGACTGGTCTCCTGAAAGAAACAAAACTGGATTAGATAGAAAATATGGTATGGAGTGAAATTTTATTGAGAAGAATTGAAAGAAACACCATTTTTGTTGATGTCATTTTTCATTTCGTCATTTATTTTACATATTGTTTTTCATTCCTGAGATCTACCCCCTGCACCGGGGTCTCTACCCCACTCATCGGGGTCTTATAG
>NW_017803910.1:1692009-1698356 GCF_001625305.1 Branchiostoma belcheri | reverse complement strand
GTTGTGGACTAATAAAACACTGATGTGTGCCCCTCTCCTTGGCTTCTAGGCCGACTTTTTGTGTTTTGACGTTCAAGTGGGTTCAACTAGCAATGGTTCATCCGACTCAGAGTGGCCGCTTCAACACACACCGGGCAAGCCGATCGTAAGATTGCCGGAATTTCTTTGGTGATGAGAGTGGTGCACGCCCGCCAAGGCCTCTTGGGCAACCCGGTAAACGTAAAATATATAATCATGGTTAATGCTCAATGATCTATTGAAAATTAACATTTCAAAAATATTCTTTTCTGGCAAAATGATATTTAGAATAAGTAATAAGCTGTTTTTATCCCGAAATTGCGATAGTTTGCAGGGACTACTTTGTTCCAGCGGTGTTGGACAGGTGTGTTGTTCGGCGCACGTGCGGGAAAGAACTATACGGTAATTACCCGATGATCAAACAAATTGACTAATCAGTGCACTGTATGTATTGGCTGCTGATTGACCAATAGGTATGTCCAATAGATTTTTAACCAAAGGTTGTTTTCTAATGTCTCTTCTGGTAGGCTCAAGTTCTCTGACACGCTTAGTCAATCCGCTCACATTGCGAAATGATACAACTATAACCGAAAATATATAATCGTGGTTAATACTCAATGATCTATTGAAAATTAACATTTCAAAAATATTCTTTTATGGCAAAATGATATTTAGAGTAAATATCAAGCTGTTTTAATCACGAAATTGCGATAGTTTGCAGGGACTACTTTGTTCAAGCGGTGTTGAACGAGTGTGTTGTTCGGCGCACGTGCGGGAAAGAACTATACGGTAATTACCCGATGATCAAATAAATTGACTAATCAGTGCACTGTATGTATTGGCTGCTGATTGATCGACCAATAGGCATGTCCCATAGATTTTTAGCCAAATGTTGTTTTCTAATGTGTCTTCTGATTGGCTCAAGTTCTTTGGCACGCTTTGTCAATTTGAAGCACTAATATCATTAGCTGCTAGGAGTCGCTCTTAAATAAACAATGTAAATTCGTATTGGCAATTTTACCACCGACAAGTACTATTGTAATCCGCCAGGCGGCATTTTTGACACGTGGCGAAAAATATACCATACCGTCTGATAATCGACTGCACGGATGGCAGCCATTGAATTGTTTTCTGGATCGCACTGTGATGTTTGTTGGAGCAAAGTGGAGAAAGTATGCACTACAGGTAACTTTTATAAATTAATTTAAGTTCTGAAGACACTTGTCTTTCTAAACATCCAAGGTATCTTTGTCTGGCGTCAGTTAAACTGCTAAAAATCCAAGGAGACGAGGCGAGGCTCGGTGTTGAGTTGATCTAGCCTTGGTAACCTTTTTTCACGGGCCGAATTAAATGTGTTTCACCGGCAATTGCTGTAAGAATATGTCTTTTCCTGGCAGCCTATCTTTCTAGTCGGCCTTTCTGCTCACTGTCGTGCTAAAATTATCGAGACCAACCCCGTAAAATGCCCCGACGTGCGTTAATGTGCCCGGCGGGAGTGGAACACTCCCAGCGCCGTAGAGATGCCAGGGAGCTCCCGTGCCATGATTACCAGGCTAAAACCAAGGCGCCTCCTCGATAATACAGACGACAAACAACTGAATTAGTCAAGAGCAACATATTCTGTGCAAAGGGCCGACTTAAGAGGACGAATTCCATGAAATTCACGGCGAAAAAGTCACCGCGTTGGAGGAGCTATGTCCTCGGGACCAGCGGCAGACTTCGCCCGCGAAAAGTCCCGTAGCGTCCCCCGTAGCTGTTGTACGTTGCTCGCATTCTTACTCTTAAACCAGGAAATTCAGGCTTAGATGGGTTTTTTAAGTCCAAAACCAAATCCTCTAAGCTATAGGACTTTTCTGGTAGCCTATATTTCCAGCCGGCCCCTGAAACCAACCCCGTGAGAATCCCCGGGCGTACGGAATAGCCTGGGCGGGAGGGCAACACTGCCAGCCCCGTAAACATACCCGGGAGCGCCCGATGGTCTGACTACCAGGCAAAGCTGAAAACCCGCTCGGGTAATACAAAGGAAGAAAACTGAGTAAATGACGACTGACATGTTTGGTACAAGTGCTCGACAAGTGTGATTTAAGGGGAGATATATGAGAGATACAATGTGTATTGGAGCATGGAGGTAGAAGTTTCTATGATTGGAGATTGTTCTATTATTAAATCAATAAATGTGTATTATGAATAGCATTTAATAACTGCTTATGTGATCTTTCTATATACAGTTAACGTTATGATATCAGAAAAACAATAGCATAAATAGAACAGTCATCACTTTTTCTTATTTTCCTTTGCATAACATGACATGGATTCAATGGCTAGAGGAGAAAAGTTGGGGAAACATCACCAAAGCATTAAAAGGTTTAAAAACATTTTGTATAATGTCCTTGGGTAAATTAAGTAAAGATGGCAATGAAAGGTTATGAGCTTATATTTTGCTCAAAAGCATGACAGCAGAATGGGATGCGGTACTGTATTTTTCCGTGTTGACCAATTCGCTAGAAGAACAGCGAATAGCATTATCTTTTCTTTAAATTGTAACTTTTTGCAAAAATGTAAAATGGAACGGGCATAGAGTTCACGACGAGCTATAGATTTTTCCATGCAACAACGATGTTACATTCGAAGGGACAGTAAAGGATTGAAGAGATCTGTGTTACCGATGTCCGTCCTGGACATATTTTATGCTGCAATATTACAACATACATCAACAAGAAATGTTGTAGAAATCTGTATCTAATATATGCTGATACAATCTTCTAAAATTTTATCAGGGGATTAGTTTCTATTGAGGGCGATTCAAGCAGCGCTTATGACACCATTCAATCAAAATGACTAACAATGAGGGCTTTCCCCAACAATACGGTCTCGTACAACACCACAGTAGAGATTGGATCAGCACTTGTATGTAACCGTATGTCACTGGAATAAAAATAACGCCGACAACAAAGAATATCGGGTAAGAAATCCGTCAGAAAACCTCCAGGGAACTATACCATTCAGAGTGCGGCAGCGCAAAGCGTTTACCAATACATGCTGGCGCCTTTTTGTCTACAGAAGCAGTTGAGGGTGAGAGACGAGAGCAGACATCAATGGAAAGCACATAAAAAGCCGTTGCAGTGGAAGGATTTTGAAATATCGGATACCGGAATCCGTACTTTCGATGTTGAAGGAATCAAGAGAAGGGCACATCCTAGGGCAGTCCCTGAAACTTGAAGCAGGACTGGTGGTTTTGAAGCAAATAAAACATCAGCGTTTGCAAAAAAAGAAAAGAAACCAACTGGAATAAAAAGGTATTTCTAAACTCCCAATTTTTTTCATCACTTAAGACTTCTTCTTTTGACTTCAATCGAACTGAATTCGATTGAAGCGCTTGGCATATTTTTGACCAAGATCGGACGGTCCCTCTTAACAGTTACATATATAGCGTTATTATATGATATATAAATTATAATATGAGTAACATGTCCTTAATTACGTGATATCAGTGGAAAGTTGTACGATACGTATTCTATATAAGTTTCTGATCACAAAGTAGATGTTGTCGTTTATGCATATGCAAAAGTCTCCTTGGCTATTGTTTTTTTCGTAAGGCCATGTTGATTTGATTATATGGATGACATCCGCGCGCGCATGAATTTTCGGCCGTTTCAAAAAAAAAAAAAATTTTCAACCATACTGTAAATCGTACAAAACAGTTGCAAAATGAGCAAAAATATACCGTAAGTTACAAAAAAAATTAAGTAAAACCTATACCAATGTCGTAGAATGCCAAAATCAAACGAAAAAAGACGAAATTGTAAAGAAATGAACTTGAAGACTAGATTACTCGCCAAACCATATTCTGTCCCATTTGTTCAACCCTCATGACCGCGTACATTTCAAAATGAAAACGACTTCTTTTTTTGCAAAACTTTTTTTTTATTCGCACGCGCGCATCAGTTTTGGGGTTCCTGGAGGATGTCATCCATATAATCAAATCAACATGGCCTAATGACAACTTTCACCCCTGAGGCCGCTTAGTTTTGGTATCTCCCACAACCCGGAAGTGAAAGTTGTCCGTTAGTTACTTCCGGGGCATGTGATTTCCCAGGCTGTGAGACTGGGACGGCGGATGTCGGCCGTAGCCGTGCGATGTTTTGGTGGATTTTTAGGGCTGTCCCGCTGAAAATGGCCCAGGTTTCCTTAGATAACGACAGAGCCACAGGAGGAGAGTACTTGGAAGATGAATTATCAAGCGGAGGTCAGCAATTCTCTGGCAATTCGGCAGGAGATCACCAGATTCGAGAGTGTCCACCCCAACATTTATGCCATCTACGATCTTTTGGAACAAATCGACGATCCTCTGTTGGCTTCCCGGGTGCGCGATCACGTTGTTTGTATCGAAGGTGAGTCGATTTTCCGTTAATTCTTCCGTTTTGGGCGGTATTTTCCGTCCGATCGCGAGGATTAAGTGTGTCTCCGGGGCTAGGGTGGATTTTTCCGGGCGGAGTTAGTACCGTTACCCTGCCGCGTTGTTTGAAAGGCCGAGCCTTTCAGTCGTTTTTTGTGTCCCCATCCATGAAAATGGATTGGTTTTGGGCGACTTTTTCTCCGCACTGACTCGTGATCGTGGCTTTATTTTCTGTCGTGGCCGACTTTTCCTGTGTCGTGTCGGCTTTCCTGTGGTCAGGCCTGCCCAGTCTTGCGAGACAAACCAAGCTTCCTGGGTTCGAATCCGTCGCGGAAGTCTCAGCAAACTTCAAGTCAAGTAGACACCTGTCCGGAAACGTTACCTCCACAAGTCTTGAGGTCCAGGATTTGTTGTCGTTAAGGATATTTCACACCAGTAGTACTTAATGCCTGTCAGATTTGTCAAGGGGTTAGACTGTTTGTTTGGAGATGTGCTTGTCAAGCGAGGAAAATGGATTTTCTATGCCCCACCGCTGTGTATGCCGTCTCTTTTGTATCCCGTATTGTCCTTTTGAACCCCAACATAATAAACTGTCGTTTTCTGGGACAGTTTCGGCAATCTTTTGGCAAAAACCTCAACCTTGTGGCACGTTTTTATAGCGAGTGTAGGGGCAGGCAGACTTCAGACTTCGGGAGAGAGAGAAGTGTCCACATGTGGTGTTGGCAAGCCCTGCAATATATCACGTTAACTGACAGCCGTCCCTTTCCAAAACACGAATTCTGTGTCAGTTACCAAAACCAGAAGGACTCGACTCGCCGGAACGATCACAAACGTTTCTAAAAGGAACAGGCAAGACCCCCGGAATTACCTCAGTCCCTGTGTGTTTTGGTTAACTCTGGGAGTAGGGTATAAACACACAGACATGGTCTTATAGGACTTGATCCTGAATTAATCACCAAAATCACCCCCCTCCCACAACAAGCCATAAAACAACTGCCACTTGTGGAGGTAAATATTTGTACAGTAATATAACAATCCAGATCGCCATATCATAAACAACATTGCAGATGATCCACAAAAGCATAATGTTTTTCTTAGTTTTTGTGCCCAGTATTTAACAATAACATCTTGCCCTAGTTTCTGGTGACACATTAGGTCATGCATAGTGTTTGAGGTATACTGTTGAGATGACAAAGGTGTGTATGGGGTTTTTAATGGAAGTTGTAATGCACAGAAAATTCAACAAATACCCCTAGGTCCAATTTTACTTATGAACCCAATCTTTTGCAATGCAACATTGCATTGTTAATTTTAAGAAGGTGAAGTTATATCAATAATGAAGCCCAAATATTTGTCTCATATTCTTATAAAAGCCAGTTCTCAAAAACCTTTTCAGATCCTTTGTTGGTTGCACTATGCCCCAATTGCAGGTCCATAACCCTTCAGTCAACTCTTGTTTCTCATTCCTGCCGGTGTTCTAACAAGCTGGCCTGACAGAAGTTTACAAACAACACCTTTCCCTGCATTATCCTATGGTGATGTCCTACATGCCTTTCAAATTAACGGCTGCCATGGCTCTAGCCTAGGGGCAGACATGTTTTGTGCGTTATTGTAAGGGTGCGTAGAATACTTGAAGTGTGTGATGTATTGGGTCGGCATTTGTTTTAATACGAACATTTGTTGCCTGGTGAAATATTTGATAAGAGGCACAAGTGGTATGAAAATACGACGTGGCTATATACACTCCCGGAGTGTATATAAAAGACAAATAGATTTTATATACACTCCGAAATACTGGCCTCCTTGGTAGGCCCAAAACCTGGGTTTTTGTGAGTGTTTGAGGATTCAGGGGCACCAAGTTTAAACCTCGGTCTTGAAGTTTATCTTAGTGGATGATGAAAATCAGAAAACAACACGGAAATCCCCACCGAAG
>NW_017803910.1:1636096-1691956 GCF_001625305.1 Branchiostoma belcheri | reverse complement strand
CCCGCTGCGCGGCCCGGGACCCTCCGCTCCCGGCGGCGGGACCGGTCGCCCGCCCCTGGCGTCCTCGCTACCTGGTTGATCCTGCCAGTAGTCTTATGCTTGTCTCAAAGATTAAGCCATGCACGTGCAAGTTTAAACTGTCTCAGTGAAACTGCGAATGGCTCATTAAATCAGTTATGGTTCCTTTGATCGTCACATCCTACATGGATAACTGTGGTAATTCTAGAGCTAATACATGCGGAAGAAGCGCCGACCTCACGGTCTGGCGTGCATTTATCAGACCAAGACCAACCCGGGGTTCGCCCCGGTCCCTTTGGTGACTCTGGACAAGGAGGTTAAAAAACCTTGTTTCTTAACCTCCTTGCTCTGGATAACCCAGCCGATCGCACGGTCTTCGCACCGGCGAAAGATCATTCGAATGCCCTATCAACTTTCCGGGAGTGTATATAAAAGACAAATAGATTTTATATACACTCTTGGAGTGTATATAAAAGACAAATAGATTTTATATACACTCTCGGAGTGTATATAAAAGACAAATAGATTTTATATACACTCTCGGAGTGTATATAAAAGACAAATAGATTTTATATACACTCTCGGAGTGTATATAGCCACGTTCATGAAAATATGTGGAGTGTTTTTTCTTCTTTCCTTTTTTGAAGTGGTGGCGGTAGGATTATTTTAACGAGACTGGGAATTTGTTTGCAGAGGGGCCTTCGGGCAATTGAGAACATTTTACGGAGTTGCACGCAATTCTTTTATTTTTACCTGAAGAGGTTTTGATTGTGAAAACTAGAGTGCAAACAAACTGGGAACAAAAGTAGCGATTAAGTCCCTTGTGCAAATACCAGCATGTGATCTGGCAATTTCTCTATCCTCCCTCTAGGGGACCTGTGCATGTTATGGAGTCAAATAAAGACATTTGCATACATTTGTTGGGAGCGTTAATCGAATTGTGATGCAGGAAAGGGAAAGGAATGACATTTGGAGTGGTACAGAAGGACAGACCTGAGGTGTGGCTTCAAGTCATTTAACTCAGATTTATTTTTCTTGCTCTACCCCTTTTGAAATGTCACTGGATGTTTTTGATCTGCATTCATCATAATCTTGTCAATACGAACTGGAAAAAAGCAAGAATTATTGTACCGAGCAGCTCTTCAAAGTTCATGCGTTTTTCTTTTCAGCAATTACAATTATATCTGACTTTTAGTAGTAAAATAATAAGTTGTCCAAAGGGATTGTGTATCATAAAAAGATCTCATCCTTGCTACCTATATGAAGATCAGAAATATCATGTTCCATTCATTATGAAATATTTTACAACAGCCATGGTATATGATATCCTTGGCCCTCCAAGCATTTCACAATAGCTGTCATATTAGTCATATATAAATACATCACATTTTGGAAGATACCAAGAATGACTATAGTATAGGGGTTTGTCAGACTCAGATCTGTACCAGGTAGTTACAGCTGAAATCAAACATAGCAATTACAAATGGACTATTCTAATATATTATCAATTCTCCAAGAAGAATTGCATAGAATAAGTTGTGATCATGCATGTTTTAAAGAATTTGTATAAGCCCAAATAAGTGGTAATGTTGTTTACTTATGAGCATTTGCTTTGCTCTTGTTATCTTAAGTCTAAAAAGAAGAAAAAGATTATTATAAGTCTTCCCATAAACACATCATTGCAATCTACATGTATTCTGATTCATATACAGCATAGTTTAACCCTCATTGCCCTTGGCTATAGCCACTGGTGGCACTACAAGGGTTAAAGGGAACATGTGTCCCTGGCGTTTGTTTACAAGTGTCTTGTGCCAGGCATGTTGTTTATCCTCTCATTATCACATTAGTCTCATTTCACACCCAGTGGAGCTCACAAACAAAAGAACAAGGGTGGCATCATGGCATGTCAACCTACATGTGACCTTATGATCAGACAACTGCGATTCTATTCTAGGGCTGGAAATACTACCTGTATATGCAGGTTAGTGCAGGTGAAAGTGCAGGTATATTTCTGATGTCTACCTGCACCTTACCTGCATTAATCCATATACTGTACATGTACTGTATACATGTAGGTGTATGTGGATTTTTATATGCTACATAATACATTGTTACCACCTATGATGAAGGGTAATATTATTTTTCTTCACAAGAGTGATTGGTATATGTTATTCAGCCGTTGAAAAGTTCTAGTCCACAGAGTACGGACAATATTCAGTATTATTCTGCATTTCTATGATTTCTCTTCAGCAGTTGGCACACTCCACTAAATACTTGCGATGCTAGCCTTTATAATGTGGGTCAAGCAACATTAAAACGTGACATTTCTACAGTGAACTGTGATTTATGTTTTCCAGACAGGGTGACATTGTAGGTTGGTCTGAAACAGACATTGAATTATATCTGTGTCTGGCTGGAAGAGTATCAAATTATACTCGGACTAGTATGGATTACAGGGCATGGCATTCCTGTAATCTATTTTGAGTGTAACATTTTCAAGTCCGTTCGAAAGTGCCATCTATAGAAGGTACTTCCATCTATAATAGGTACTCCAAAACTATGGGTGTACCAGGCAGTTGCTGGTGTTTGGTAATGTCTCGAAGCAGACAGATTGTTTTGTGGCTCATTTGCAGAGCTTTTCTGCATCTTTACATCATAATGCTGTGCCCTTTCGTTAAAAAAAAAAATACACAGAAGAACCCATCCAATTAATCTGCTTAGATATAAGGTTTTGTAGCATGTCTAACCCTCGGAGCACGGGGAACAACAGACGGTAAACCGGATAGTGAGTGTGTGAGTGTAGAGTTA
This sequence comes from Branchiostoma belcheri, assembly GCF_001625305.1. Classification (NCBI taxonomy): domain Eukaryota; kingdom Metazoa; phylum Chordata; class Leptocardii; order Amphioxiformes; family Branchiostomatidae; genus Branchiostoma; species Branchiostoma belcheri. The sequence continues at coordinate 1,689,130 of NW_017803910.1, read as the reverse complement.
GATTTCTTCATCCCTACTACATCTGCTTGGAGGCACTACCAGCAAGAAGAAGGGCAGACAACATCCACCCTCCATCTGCTTGAAGAGTGCTCACTCACTCAATGCAGAGAATGGTGGCAGACCACAGAAGATGGCAGGAGAGATAATGTCTCTGTCTGACAGGAAATATGGGAGCCTGTTGTTTTAGTACCACTCCAGTGTAGTCACTGGCCTCTTCAGACTGGTAACGTTGTCAACACTCAATGACTGAGACTTTACACTAAGATAACTATAACTTGGTCTTGAACGAGCCTTGAAACCTATCTTGAAACCTAAACCGTACCAAAAGTACATGTAGCTTGAAACTTAACTTATCTTGAAACTTAACTTGAAACTTATATCATAAGTTATTGGTTTACATAACTAAAAATATCAGATGAAATTTTATGAAAACTTAAGAAGCTTATAGCTAGCTGCTTATAGTACATTACTGCAGCTCTAAATATAGTGCTGGTCCATTAGCTGTACATAATCCTGAATGATTGTTCAGGAATTCCCTAGTGTATAATATATACAATGTAGTCATGGTGTAAGACATCAGAACTTTATATCACTTTCAAAGAAAGAAAGTATGGTTTCAAATCTGTATTTGTATACACATAAATGTATGCGTCCTGAAATAAGGTGTAAATATATTTATAGCAGTTTCTATTCTGATACTACATGTATACTACATGAATGTGTTACTGTAGGTTTTTTACCTACAAGTCTATAAAGATTCTAATAAAATATATAGGACTTATGCCACTGGCATGCATACAAAATTATGTTCCTATAAATGAATTAAGGTTCAAAACCTGTTAATCCAGTAACCCTCAGATATTCGATAAATTCTTCCAATGGCAAGTTGATATGCCAGATGGTCTCTCAGCTTCGCCAAAACCATCTCAGCCATGTCAAGTTTGTGGGTTAGCATGTCAATCACGCAGAAAATAGGGCCGAGAATAAAATAAATCTTTAAAGCACTCAGCAATTTTAGGGCAGTAAAACTGGATTTTCAATGTCCATTTTCTGGACATTTTACAATTTATGTATCGTAATTCCTATACACATGTATGTGTATTTATGATAAAAGTATTGAAAATGATTGATTATAACAAGGACATATTTGTCATGTACACCACCATCTGTATTGAACAATATGTATATATATATATATAGAGAGAGAGAGAGAGAGAGAGAAATTCATTATGTAATGCAGTAATATGTGCCTGTCCTTGAAAATAATGATATGCACATGTTCTTAGTGAATATTCCTGGCTAATGTAACAAATTTGATTCATAATTGTTTCTTGTAGAATATTAATGAACATATCATCATTGATAGATTTGTGCAGAGCGTTTTAACTCTTGGTTACCATGGTGATGATACGAGTACTAATTTTGATGAATCGCACATTCATATCTTATTTGTTTCAGGAAGAACATAAATTCTGAATGTCAGAAGAATGTATAGATCTCATAGTAAAAAGTGTATAAACCATATCAGTTTATATAATACTAGAAGAGTACTTTACAATGTATGAAATGTCATTTTTTTGTATGTAATCTATGATGTACATGTATGAACAGAGTTGAAAACAAACAGTACATATTACATTCAATGGACAGCATCATTACTTATGAACATCTCATTGATTTCCTTGTTATAATTTCTAAGTAAAAATCAATAAGAAACAAACTGATACAGCTGTCACTTACTTGGCTGGCATCCCAGGCACTTAAAGGCTGCAAATTTGTAATATTTGATTTTTACTGTAGAAAGAAACTTACTATCCCAAAGTAAGGACCATAACTTGAGTTTGAAGCATTCGGACACACTTGACTTTTGGTTGTAATATAAGGCATATCCTAAACCCTAGCCTGTATCCCTGATGTGATGATAAGTGTTTTCAATGTATTTCTAGTACTGCTGTACTACAGAATTGTTTCCAATAACAACTTAAAACACAGCAGAAGCCTCTTTTCCCCGTTCCTACGAAAATAAATGAATTTACGGCAGCTAGCTGGCACTTGTACCGTAGACCCGACCATGTGGTACATTTTTACCTGAAAGTCGTGACAGACTGGTATGTTTGTACACCAGGCACAGGGGTTAGGATTTCCCCCTCCACATTCCTATACAGGCTACAGTTAGGGTTCAGTGGGACAAGTAGTCTCGGTATGTTGGTGGTGAAATGTCAAGATGGAAAATATTCAGTGTACACATGTAGGTTGTCCTGTTTATACACATATTATAAGGGGGGTCTGCATATACCTTTTAAACATTTTGAAACATTCGCTTGGCACAGCCGAATAGTAGCCAAATTCGCCGAACACCAGCAGACTTTCCACCGACCTACATGTATTCCTAACCATGGTTGGGGGGCATTCTAGTAGTGTTCAGGAGGTTTCATGCATGTGTGACAGGCTGAGGGCCTTAGAACTGTCCCAGATTTGAGGGTTGTGATAAAACAAAACTTCTCACAGAGGTAAGAACAAATCTATCAACCACCTGCTCACCCTTCTGTAAGACAGAGACATTGTCAGGTAACCCTAATCTCCAAGCAGATGTCACCTACAGTCAGTCACTCAGTGATCATGTCTTTTGGAAAGGGAACTTACTTACTCTAAGTGACAGTTCTATGTTGTTGTTTAGACTATGCCCACAGTACAGCCTGGCTATGGATATCCCTAATCCGGTCATGCTTTCATCCAGCAGGTTCTCCCAACTCAAAATAGACGCAACTGTTTATTTGGTTCTCAGGTTTTATAAACTCAAACTGACATGAGAGATCAACAAGGAGTGTGGGTGGATGTAAACATTTCCTATTTAGTCTTTACTGTATATATACATTGCTATTAGTATTACTGCTACCCACCATAACTTAACAGGCCAAGATATAACCTTACTGGAGTGGTTTTTGAATAACTCACGACTCAATAGTCATTTTTGGAAGTAGAGTCCTTTAGGTGCATTGTTGCACAAAGTAAAACGGTGTTAGTATTTTATCTGACACTTAAAATAGTATGCTGTATAATACAATGATAATATTATTTATAAAATACAGCTCATGATTGATAAAATTTCTAATTATCACTGGGTTTGAATTAAAATAGTATGTATAGTCTATAGATATGGTAGAGAAAAGGTAAAAAAAGGTATAGATTTCACTTACACATGGGGAGGCCAAAAATAACATAGGACATTTAAAATCTGGCAACAGTGGATGCAACCTGTTTTTGTCATGGTGGTATAGTTGAGAGTATTTTATATGTAGGTTAGCACAAGTGAACTGGCAACCCTCCCAACCCCCCCATCCCTGTCTCCCTGTAACCACTAGCCTGTTGACACCACATGTGTTGAATAGTGGCGACCTTGTCTGAGCCTGCCCTCCACACATGGGTGCCTGTTGATGGTGGAATGTTCCCATGTTCTCCTCTGTCCTGGGACAAACCTGATCTCCCTGCACCTGCTCAGGACTAACCCTGCAGTTCACCAGAAAACATGCCCAAGTCACAAACACAGGGCTCCGAATACTGTTTTTCTGCATACCTGTAGTGGTTTTACATGATTGAGACCAGACAAACTTTACCTGCACCACTCAAAATTTAAGTATTATGGATCAAGCCGCATGTATATATAAAATCTGTCGATGAAGGTTAGACATCCAGGTAATAAGAAATACCAAAAAGCAGTTGAAAATGGTCAAAATCAAAATCATTTGACAGACCGTTTCCAAAATCATATCCAGTTGTTATATATAAAATCTGTTACTACATATATTGCCAAATCTACACTATTTGAGTCTTTGATCCATGTTAGGGTACCAAATTTGTGCTGGTTATATTATTTTTAGAAAGGAGAAATATACCGAAGCACTGACCCAATATTTTTTGCAACCCAGCTTCATGAGCTGATACATTGAAAAGTTTGGTTTTCTTAATAATCCTTTCCTTCCTTTTTCGGTGGAAAGTCCTTGAGCTAAGTAGAACTGGATAAGGCCTTGGCCTTTGCGGAATGTAGGACTTCAATGGTAGTTCATAAAGTAGACTTTACCGCGTGGCTTACATGTATGTGATAAAGAGAAAGTTAATACTGTGGATTTTGTAGAAGATTTTGCCTGGGGTTATCGAATTCTGTGATTGACGGAAGATAAAAACATGACCCAAGTACAAGCCAATATGTGATATACCACCAGTATAAAACCTATAAACCAGGTAGCTAACAGGTTAAAGGTGTTGTGACAGTGTTGTTGTTTTTCTACTGAAAATATGACAGAAGTTTCAGGATTAGAATTTATGGGTAAACCACGATTCAAAATCAGTTCATGATTATAACATTAAATATCATGACATTGTAGATAAACTTAAGGAAGGGTATTTAAATGTTAGGCAACTAACTTACAAAGGTTAGTGAAAGAGACTTAAACCAGCTCATGGTTACAACATTTTAACTGACTAAAATGTTTCTGAAAATGTTTTACATGTACCAATTGTCCATATGTGACAATGTGTGGACTTGTGTGAGAACACCTGTTCTGTCCCTGTCCTCATGTATTATTGAAGCTGTGGTGAGCTGATGGGAGGGTGACAGGTGGCAGGGGGACCTTGTGGCAAACAGGGGGAACATTATCTGCACTACTGTACATGCACTTATTTTTGCAGTGTCCCTCTAACCTGTAATAATGAAACAGCAAGTACTGTATGTGCTTTGTATTGTAGAATTTTACATACTAAAGAATTGTTTCAATCATGAACTTCAAATATAGCACAAACTTCATTTTCCCTCATACCGTGAAATAGAACCACTGCAAAAGTAAATGCAATTTTACAGTATTATTGATGGGAATTAGAGTCCCAGTACTAGATCATGCCTTCTTTGGATCCTTGTCCATTTAAAAAGAAATTTGATGATGGGTTTAGTGATACTTGCTAATGATTGACAATTATCCTGATACTAGTACTGCAGCTGAATTGTGATTGAGACAAAAAGCCTGCATAATTACATTTTTATACTCATAGCATTAAAACATGTCAGAATTTTCTGTAGCATTTGAATAAATTCAGATATTCTATACATGTAGACTACATCAAGGTTTTTAAAAAAAACAGGCATGTAATTATGTGATTTTAATTTTTACTTTGTTGTACATTTGTCTAGTATGATTCATGTTGTAATGAATTCAAATAAAATATTCAGTTACATCTCAAGGTCACCTTGACTGGTTTTAAGGGGTTTTACTTCTATATATGGCCATTAAGACATAACTGGGAGTACATGTATGGGGGGAGGGTGCTATGGAGCAAATGTGATAAGACACACAGACACATGCGCACACACATACACGTACACTCACAAATATATGACACGTGTATACACCAACACACATACATAGTACATGTACCATATACAGTATACTAGTATGTATATGTCTCACATGCGCGACTGACACACACACACACACACTGGGCCAGTGGCACACACACAGACACACATACACACACACACACACACACACGCACTCACTCACACCTACTAATACACACATTCACAGATACACGTGACGGTCTTCCCAGATCCACCCGTGATGAAAGTACATGAGTTATGAACAGTCTCAAGTGTGGTGACTGTATCTTCCCTCCAGCCCCATCTCATCAAGTGTTGCTTGTTGGCAGACCTGTGACTTGTCAGTGGCAGACTATAACTCTGACCTTGAGTCTGTTTCTTTTTTTGGGGAGGGGGGGGGGCATTTCTGCTTGTAACCAGGTATTTGAGGATTTGAATAAAATGTTGCTAACTTGTTGTTCTCTTCAGCGTGAAAAGAACTTTAACGACTGAATTACCAACCTGATTGACAGCTAGATACATGTATTGGGTACAATGTGGACATGATTAATTTCATCCCTTTGTCAGTTTAACTACCAGGGCCTTCTTCCTGCAGTATTGGACTTATTCCCAATAATGAAATCCTGCTCCGTTTTAATCAAATCGTGGTGTCCTTGTGCCTGTTGCCTCCTTATAAAAGGTGATATATGAAGAACCAGTGGCAGAGGTGAGGGACAGGAGATAATTTTTGTTTTTTCATTGGTCTGTGCAATATGGTGGTGAAATTAGTGTACCAGCTATGGATTTTACAGTGACCACTGAAGGAACTTTGGTCAAAGTAGACAGGTAGCCACTATAGCAATAGGCTGGATGAATGGCCACTAGAATGTGGCCAAAATGGCCAGGTGATCCTTTGCAGAGGAGGTCACTTGTATGGGACTATAGTTTTACACAGGTCACCAAAAAGAAATTCAGCTAGAACTAAACTGTATGCTTGTTAATTCCTTGTACATTGTGTACTATAGACTGAAGTTTCTCTGAAACTTTGAAAGAAACGTGGGTCCAGAAAGTATTTCTTGATCTGGTAAAACATTTCCTTGCTAACAGAAACAACTTGAACTTGTCTCAGTTATCCTGTAGAAGTCACATCTCAACTTAGTGTTGAAATGTAGTCTTTCACAAGTATGTGCCCCTATGTACTGTACCTGGCTCTGTACCAACTTCTCGTTCCAAGTGTTGACACATTTAATACTGTTTCCCAACAGGATAATCTTATCTTAGAAGTCAAGTAACCTGCTTTGCCAGTGCTATAAATTGTAGCACATGCCCGTGAACTCCAGCAACCCAATATTGTGTTAGAAAACAGGAGATGATTTAGAGCATGTTGGTATTGGCGTGGATCCAGAGGTTGTAATTGTGGGGGTCCGACCTGAGTTGGATGTGACATTTCCTATTTGTTGATTACTCTGGCTCGCTGGGTCCACATGAGATGCTGAGTGGGGAGGTGTGATTCAGGGGGAACATCTGGCAAAACTGGGACAGTGTACGTAACAGTCAGGTTCAAGTGGCACTGGTCAGTCTGGTTCCGACCTTTTAGCCTTGTGGGGTTATTTTTGGGTTCCTGAGCTGGCAGCCCAGGTTGAATCCAAAACTGTACTACTGGCCCCTATGTCACTATGTGTTTCAGTGGTTCGCACACCGGGAATCGGACCCAGTCCATGGCAGTGAGAGAGCCAAATCCGCTAACCACTACAGCATGGAGTCACGAAATTCTAAAAAAAAATGCATTTGTTTTGGCATAACTATAAGTGACATACGTTTGACACTTAAATCTACACTTATTACTACTATATATCTACCCCAGTACTCTAGTAATTTTCTCTTCTCTATTCTACACACAACTCAAACCATTCCTGACTCCAGGGGTTGACCATAAACCATGTGATCTGTGACCTTATCTACTGTGAAACAGACCAGCACTTCCTAGCGATAGCACACTTCACTTCCTATAAATTGCATATCTAAGTTTGCCATTCTGTTTCTGTCTCTCTCTCTCTCTCGCAACATTTGGAAGAGTCTAGTAACTTTCGCGCTGTTACAGTTTCAAACTGTACACGGTTATTCACATTTTCACAAAGATGAAAATAACACTAGAATGTACTTAAATATAAGATATCCCTTGTAGCATCTTTAAATATCTGCCATGTATGCTTCCACGTTTTGGAGGCAGAGAATGTGGGGGATTTAGATATCCAGAAAGTGCGAAGTTCACACAGAGATTACATCGTCTGAGGTACAGGGGAGCATTTTGGATGCAGCGTTTTGTTCTGTGTAATTGCAGCAGTACATGACTGATGATATTGATTGGAGGTCTACACTGCCTGGAGGACAGGACCAGACTAGTAATGTTCACACAGACCAGCCGTCTACACTCGTTATGATCATTATCATCCTAGCTCATGAGGGGAACTTAACGATGTTTCACTTTAGGTCATCTGTGGAATCACCAAATGTCCAAATGTGACAAATTTGTGTGCAGAAACAGCGGATTGGTTTTGCATTTTGGTCCACCTGTTTTTGTACATTATTCGGTAAATATCACATAATACAAATATGGTTGGGAGGATACATAATACAAATAAGGAAACAATTGGGGGTTCTTGATGAAATATTAATCAACATACTAGTAAAGGATTGAGTATGATCATTATGAAACTTTAAAAGGCGTATCCTGGCTGAAAATTTTTCTCATTGCTTCCTTTGAATTTCTTATCCAATTAATATGGTATTAGTGAAAGGCAATTGAAATTTAGAACTTGTGTACCAAAATTTACACGGAGTGATTTCTTCTTCTTTCTTGTACCCAATTAAATATTTGCTGTCATAATCAAGCAAATTAGTTCTACCCAGACACTTACAAGACTGAAAATTAGTCCAGTTCTTTCTCCAGCCAAATTAAGACATTATATGTACACCCCTCCCTTCCTTCAAGGTCTTCTTCTAAAGAAAACCGGTAGAATCTATCGATCCCCAGCCCTGATCAATAATGGTTTATCCCCTTGTTAAGAAGTGACTATAGATCACCAGACACTGCACAACAAATCTCATCCCTGGTCTCATCTCTATCACAGTTGGACAATATAAATGAGTCATGAATTCTTAATTACGTCCTTGTCATTTCAATATTGTACAGGTAATTAGTAGTGATTGATTTATTTGAGGAATCATATTGTCATTGCTGTAAATACCAGATTGTCCCAACACCATTCATATTCATAGTTCTCACTAGGCTGTTTGAGCGTAGGGGCCCCCTACGCTGTGATTTTGACCCCCTACGCTGTGATTTAGCCCCCTACACTGTGTTTCAACCAGTGTAGGGGTGGTTTTGGGGGGCAGAAGCTTCATTAATCTTTACAAAAATGAAAATATAACTTAAGAATGAAGCTATAACAGAGGGAAAACAAAATCTGTCCCCCAATAAACAATAAATAGTGTCTTAAGTGGTTAATATGAGTTACAACATTTTTGGGGGAGAATATCAGGCCCATGGTTTGGGGACTCGGTGCGTGACTCGCGCCACAGAAAGTTGCCCTTCTATACCTGACCCCTACGCTTTGAAAAAATCCTGGTGAGAACCCTGATATTGCCAACTTTTTTTGTCTTCTTCAAATACATTTTTTTGTGATAATCTCTTCACTGTAGTATGTCAGAACTGAAATCTTTTTTCATAAGCCTTTGTATATGAATATATAATATTGCTTCCACAATTCTGAAGGAAAAATGATAGAAAGCATGGAAGTAATGTAGATTTTATTTTCATATTCCCCTTTTAAATTCACCCTAAACCAGTGTCGAATTTTAAATTTAAATTTAAAGTTAAAATTCGACACTGGTTTAGGGTGAATTAAAAAGGGGAATAAGATTTGTGTTTAAAAATTCTTAACTCCACTTCCCTGCCCCCCTCCCCCCTTATCCTTCAGTCCTGAGTTCACCCATGTCACCAGTTGTGTACAGACATGTCAGGCATGTCTTTTCCCATTGACTGTGTAAGGAAAGTGTATCTAGGAAGCCCAGTCCTCCCTGGTATGTCAACACGTAAACAAAACCTCTCCAACAAACTACTAATGCAGAAATTTCTATGGTGTGGTATATCAGCACTTGTCAGTTACATTACAGCTGTGACAGTTAAGTTGCTTTTCTGAAATGTTACTGTCAGTAACTGATCAGTTGTTAACAGTCATATATCAGTACTGGTGGTTTGCTAATCAATATAGTATATTTCTGTGACCTAAACAACAGAAATCTGTTTCTTGCTGTTTCATCACTAAGGAAGTATCATTCCTGTTAAGTTTTCTTATTTTGTATCTGAATGATTTTAATATATACATGTAGTTATTTGACTGGTAGCATCATGATGTGGCGTACTGTTTGGCAGGGCTTCAAATTTCAGCCTTTTTGCACCCTAACACAAACTTACAGTACATCTAAGGCCACACCAATTTAATTTGTTGGTTCTCGGATTTTGTCAGAAAAAACATGAAGCGACAGGGCGAAAAAAAATAAAAATAAAAACAGGTTTAGGCATCCTATTATAGCCCCAAATGCTATGATAGGAGCCATGAAGTCAACACAAAAGGTTGTGTTAATATTTAAACAATGAATTTTGAACTTTTAATCAAACCACTGCATTGATAGATGGAAACACTGCAACAGCTAGGAAGAAAAGGACTTTCCACAACTGTTGGGGGGAAAATATGAGTATTTTTGAGTTGATTCAGAACCAGAATTTTTTTTTTTTTGCAAATCAGAAAAAAATGAAGAGGCGAATCTGAGAACCAACAAATTAAATTGGTGTGACCTAATGTTGTGTCATTATGATTTACCTTCTCATCCTAACCCTTTGCCCATCTCTGCCCCATACCATGCTTGTATCAGTGACACGTGTATAAAGAAATAAACCGTCCTCAGCATAGTCTACATACCTAACTGGTACCCATAATACGGGGTAGAATTGTAGCGACTCGGTGTGGCAAATAGCTTACCAGCAGAACTGCCTCGCAAGTACTGGTTGAGCTGCTTATAGGAATCTTGTCAGGTAGGGTTTCAAATATTAGACGTCTCCCAAAGAATCTACGTATACAGGGACTACATGTGTACTTTCTTTCTCATTTGGCTATTCCACCAAATCACTAAAGGGGTGTGTTGAGCTCAGATACATTTTGGCTTCACATTTCAAGCTCAAACTAAACACCTGCAATTTACAAAAAAAAAAAAAAATTACAGGAAAAATAAGAATAACAGGCTAAAAAGGCACAGTCTTTGCATTTGGTGAGCGGGATGAAAACTAGACTCCAAGCTGATTTGGAATTCCATATTGCTGAAAGTGGAGAGAAAAAGTATTTCAAGCCCTGTTCTTGCTGACACTAAAACAAAATTCGAATCATGAACAAAAATACAAAATAATGACTAGTATGGTTTCTGAACAGTTTTTAAAATGATCCATACAATATACTTCCTAATCCTATATTCTGACTAAATCTGAGTGGTGCAGGTAAAACTTGTCTGATGCAGGTGGTAAATTCAAAGTTACCTGCACCAGTGCAGGTATGCAGAAAGAAGTATTTTGATACTCTCCAAGCAGAGGTTTGGGTTTTGGGGGTATTTTTAGCGTGTCTTTAGGCTTTTTTATTGGGGTTTATGGGTTTGGTGGGAAAAAAAATTCAGTCCAAAAGAGAAACCCCAATAAAAAAGCCTAAAAACACGCTAAAAATACCCCCAAAACCCAAACCTCTGCTTGGAGTGTAGTATTTTGAGCCCTGAGAGAATACCATAGTAGTTGAACAGATGTTTGGTTTAGGATGCAGACACTGTTCATGCCCATAAAGATGTCAGTCATGCTCTACATAATGTTGTAATTTTCCACTAGGCAATTGTCGTTAATTGAGGTTACAAAAGGGAACATCCAGACTTTTATAGTGGGGGATTTTTACCATCAATCTGACGTACGTGTCCGTAATTGAATTAATTCTATGATTACCATCTGCCATTATGGAGAAAAAGAATTTGAGATTTTCCAAAAGTCTCATTCATTTGTTAACTGTTCTTGTAAAACTCTAGATAGTATGTGTACATAGTTTTCTATATGAAGTATATTTTGGTTAGGCAAATGTGTTTTTACATCAGTATCATTTGCCAACTTGAAGCTACAATGTACATGTATATCACTTCAGATATGTACAGACTGGTTTAGTCCATTTGGATTTGAATAAAGTACCGTGAATGATTCAATATGTCTAATAACGGCATCAGCATGTCGCAAATATTACTGTCGCACTGTAATGCCGTTAAATGAAGATGACTCATGATTTATGTATGATGTCACTGAGTACGTTAACGTCGTTAATCACTTTGCCATGTTCACGACCAAGGAAGGAAATTGCATTACTTTGCCCTGGTGTATTCTGTTTCAGTTAGCCAGTCATAACAGTCGAACTCTGTAATGTGTATACAGCATTTTCATTTGCCATGAAGGTGCCATAGACATGCTGGTAATGAGATGCCAAGGTTTATTAATAAGAGTTACTCAAACAACTGGATCAAAATTCAAATTTAAAATTCATCCAGTTTCTTGAGTACCTGTTACTTTTGTACAGCATTTGCAGTTCAAATTTGCCATCTGTTGAGTTAAAAATCCTTCTATAGGTATTTCTGATACCTATAAATGTAATCCAAGTATGGATTTTGCAAAATTATATACCAACACGCAGATATCGTTTTCCGTCAGTGACATCACATTTTTGCCTTACAGATATCATTTTACCATGGGATACGGTTGATTCAACTTATTACGTTAGAGACTGACCAGAAAATTGACTTTGAAAATCCACTTTTGCTGCCTGAAATTGCTTTAGATGACTTCAAGGACACTTGTGTTTGAGTAGACTAGATTTCGTCCAGAAAAAACAGTCTAATGCAATGATGATGATGATGAGGTTGAAAGAAGTACATATGTAGCTTGGACAGACAAACGTGACACATGTACATGTCAGTCCTAGAGAGAGTAAAAGAATAATCACAACAATTGGAGGCCTTCGTCTGTTTTCATTTCCAATTAATCAGTGCAGATACATGTATGGTCTGTGTCTCCCCAGTTTCTTAGATGTGACATCGAAGGTTACAGAAGACAAGAAACATGGATGTTTTAGAGGGTGCTACTTCCGAAAGAATTTTGTTATCTGGAGTCATTAGGACTGTAATAGATAACAATTACCCACACCAGGCATAATTTTCATGTACTCATCCTTTGTATGTAGACTGATCCATCTCTTTGTCAGAGGAAAGCAAAGTCCTGTAATTTTTAAGCCGACAATTCCACCTTATAATTAGGGCACAGGCTTGCATGTTTATCTATTGTTGACTTATACATCTCCCAATTTAAAAAAAAATCCTACATGATACTACCACCAGGGATATATTTCATGTTTTTGCGTCATTGGATCAATAATAAACTGAACAATTCTCTGTGGGTGAAGTCAGAGGTTCTAATCTCCAAGCAGATATATGGAGGAGGAAGACAGAAAAGTGCGCACAACTAGAAAGACACTGTCACACACTCACAATCCAGTTTATCATCAGCAACTCTATCTGTTGTTTGGCATCTTCTGAGAGTCAAACATGCAAAAACATTGTTGCAAAAAGACATGCAAAACAAGCTAGCCCCATACTTCTGTTTGCCACAGTTTGGAGATTAGGGAAGCTCTGGTTTATGTATATTGTGGGACCGTGCCCTCAGGCCCATCATTAGGAAGAACCACTTGACATGTCTCCTCCTAAACACTGATAAACAATCCCTGGGTAGGATTAGACCCAAGACCACCCTAGGTACAGTCTGCATCACTCCCTATCCCTGTAATTACAATAGTCCGGTAATTATCGCAGCTGCTTTCAAGTTGTGTTTGTCAAAGGGACACATTCAAGGTCACTCTGCATGTGCGCTATAGGAAGCCATCTTGTTTGTCAAGGGCAACCCGAGCGGCATTATTGCAGTTATTTGTATTCACTAGTCTATAGCTACGTGAATTATTTTTACAAAGGAACAGTCTATCTCATTACAGTCCAAAACAGAATATAATTGTTGCAATTTTAAGGAAAATTTGTGAGGAAACTATATGCTCATCAGATTGTTCAGAAGTGAAAATTTAAAGTTTGGGAAGTCAACAAGATGTTATGTATGAACGTTGCATGGTTTACACTAAGATTGTTAGCTGGGATAGGTTAGATGGGATTTAAGTAGCCCTTTGGCACCAAATTTGTCTTGTTTTGCAAGGAAAAGGTTGAAATCTAGCTACACAACTTTGGTATTGAGACATGATTGTGTATAGCATGCCGTTGCCTTCTTGCATCAGCAGGGAAGTTTAGAATTCAGATCCAGGACAGGGAAACATCTTGAATCAGACCTCTGAATCTGAGTTTCTCATCTGGAAACTATATTCAGTCTCTCAGGGGAGGAAACTTGACAACTGATGTTGCCCTTTGACATTTCAGCTGGTAGGAAGCTCAGTAGAAAGTGGTTAAAAGCATTTGGAGGGGAAGGTTCACAAATTCCCTCAAGGAAGAACTTGCTTGGCGAAACCCATTTATAAAGATTTTTTCTCCAGACCTGTCAATAAAAATCATATTTTTCCTGCAGCAAAATTACATTTTTGAAGTCATGGGTAGAACTTACTGGAAGATGACATAATCTGTGGGAGAAAACACTGTACATTTGATTATTTTTGCCAGACGTAATTTCGCAAAGAGGGAAAAGGATATTTTGCTGTGTTTAATTTCGAGATTGAAACTACATGTATTCTATAGTACAGTAGCAATACATATAGACATATTCGCGGTGACATGACTTACAGAAGTAGTGGAGAGGGAAAAGGGGAATAGAAGGGGGGGGGGGAGGAATAAAAATGCCTCCAACATTTTAGATTAACAGTTATCTGTTGTACAAGCCTGACTTCCCGACCTCATGGGAGGGGTCAGGCATCAGTCCAGTCGCTGGGGTCAGGGTCAATGACCCAGGTCAGGCTGGAGAGGTAAGCTGGTCAGGGTTTCCATATTCCACTGGTGTTTGACAGTGGTTTGTTTGCAAAGGCAATGCCAATTTAATAGGTTGGTTCTCAGATGGCAAAACTACTTTGAAACATACATGGTGTCTATGTACCTAAACGTAACATCATCATCAGGTATAGATACATTGTACCCAGGGTTGGAAACTCATTTTGGGGAATAGGTGCACTGGTGCACAGAACCTAAAATATTGGGTGCATAGAATTTTTTTGGATGCACCATATATTATAAGATAAAGTAAGTAGAATGTCAGCAAAAACTAAATTATGTTTCATTTCTGAAGAAAAGTACTGTAACAATCATTTTTTAACATTTTTCTGACACTTAGATGTTAAGAATATGCTGTATACTACTATACATTTAATATCATACGTATAGCTACGAAAATATTTGGGTGTATTGGTGCACCCACATTAAAAAATTGGGTGCACAGCTCCAAATTTGGGTGCTCTAAGGTGCACATGCACATGCACCCTGTATTTCGAGCCCTGATTTACAATGTACAGGTTAGTTTAGGTACAGGTCCGGACTTTTTTGACCGAACGAATAAAAATGACGAAACCTGGTTTAAACAATGAACAGTAAAACCACAGTCCTTCACAGGTTGTCTGTTGCTAAGGAACCAAAAGTCAACAGTGACATTGACTTTCTTAGTTGAAAAGAAGGTCTGACTACCTCCCTACAAATGTACACACAGACACAGCGTGTTGGCATGCCTGTTTAGGTTCATATTACACGCACTTGTCAAGGAGTACCTTTGTGTTGTCATACTTCTGTCACCCTGAAAAGAACTGTTGAAAGCCTGCCGCAACTGACTTAGCCATTTCTTGAGCTTAGAAAAGGAAGTCCAAGCACAGTTTCATATTGCCCTGTCAGGCTGTGTAACAGAAAAGTTAATGAAAGTCTAAGATCTATGAGCATTATTTAATCTACGTGATAAATTGTGATTGTATATGCTGTTTGACTGAAGTACAAATCAGCAGAAATGCGTCATGTGGGAGAGTAAATTTGAGGAATGTATAAAACATGCAAGGCTTCACATTATCCATGTAAAAGCTATTATCAACACATTCACGTACAAAATTCCTGCACTCACAAATGATCTAAATTAAATAATTATTTGCCATCAATTGATGATTTTACTATGAATAAAAATATGAAACTCTTAAAACTTCAACTTTCTGCTTCAGCATGATTTTTTTAAAATCCGAGGTCAACAGACTCTTTTATAATAGATTCATTATTGACATCTACATATGGGCACAGATTATGTAAACGTGCATAATACATAATTTAAAACTTTCTCATCTTTGATTGTCTAAGACAGCACCATCAGTCATCTTCTTAACCTTGGAGACCCACATGTAAAATCAATATGCAAGTTATGAGATAATGTCTCGGAAATCGGATGTTATGATTATGAGTCTGTATTTCGTAGGCTCCAAAGTATGATAAGCTGTGTGACTGCCTCTATGCATTGTGAATAGTTGATTATGAATACGAGTACTACAGCCAAATGTTTCTAATAGAAATATTTGACTTTTTATGGTGGTCACTCAAGGAAGGGACTAAAAGAAAATGGTCAAAGTTGACGGTTCGCTACTGTAGACAGCAGTCTTATACTATAACTTAGGACCGAAGCTTAAGGTCGCGGTGGAAATGTAGTCATTATACCGTCATTATATGTCATTAGTACAGGTTTGGTCTTTAATATTTGACCATGTTCCTTTGTTTTTCCTTCCTGTGTTTGTATTGACTGTCTTTTTGCTATGTATTAAAATCTAGACCAGAGTGACCCATATCTACGTACTGTACTTCCTGTAATGGACCTAATTTCCAGCATAATTAATGAGATTGTCTGGCACTGTATAACATCTAGATATACATGGGGATAAGAGTGTCCATTTCAGAGGTGACCTCTGACAGACAGCGTACTAAGGCCACACCAATTTAATTTGTTGGTTCTCGGATTCGCCTCTTCGTTTTTTCTGATTTGCTAAAAAAAAAAAATTGATTCTGGTCCTGAATCAACTGAAAAATGCTCATGTTTTGCCCCCCAACAGTTGAGGAAAGTCCTTTTCTTCCTAATTCAATTGTTACAGTTTTCCCATCTATCATTGCAGTGGTTTGATTAAAAGTTCAAAATTCAATGTTTAAATTTTAACCCAGCCTTTTTTGTTGACTTCATGGCTCATTTTGTAGCATTTAAGCCTATAATAGGATGCCTAGACCTGTTTTTATTTTTTTATTTTTTCGCCCTGTCGCTTCATATTTTTTCTGAAAAAATCCGAGAACCAACAAATTAAATTGGTGTGGCCTAATTAGTGCTGTGTCCCGGCTAATGATGGTCTGAAAATGGCCATTAGAATTCTAAATTCACCAGCAACCTTGTCATCAGTCATGTATCTTACTATTTCATTACTCTGTGTATGTAAATAGCTTGACACTGCCTAGCTGTGAATGTGAGAATAAAAATGGTTGTTAGAGTTCTAAATCAACCAGGAACCTAGTAATCATGCTGTCCAAGCAAAGGTTAGGTCTGTTTTTGGCTCTTTATTGGTTCCAGAGTTAGGTAGCTGGGAGGAGGTTATGTTTTAGTTTGAATTAATCAATCCTTTATTCAAACAATTCGCAGACAAAAGTCTGAATTGCATTACTCTTACAAATTTGTGGAAGGCATTATAAATGCTTCAAACTAAAATTCAATAATTGGATGCAGTGGTCAAATACATTGAAAATGTTCCTCTAGGCGCACTTGAAAATATCTGACTCTGACAACCAATGTACTAAATTACTATGGCCTTCTCCATCTCTCAGCACCATCATGTCCTACTGATCACCCCTCTGATAGTATCCAACATCTCTCAACATACTCCCTCATGTAGGTGTCCAGTCTGTCCAGATGCTATCACAACTGGGGGCACCAGACTAATTCTGTTGTACTCCCTCATAATTGGATCAATTAGAAAATGACTCAGAACAAGGACATTATATAACATCCTTGCTTTCATAGAACAATTTGTTGTATGGTGAAGGGTATTTTTTTCCTGCCAACAGTGATATTATTAGCAGGTGGCCCTTAGGCCCCTTACCATTGATTAAGTCTTATCTTGGACATTTTACACATGTATATGCAAGAGGTAAAAATGAAAAATGCAAAATGGCACTGGGAGGCAAACTTATTACATCTGAAAACTGTGAAAGAGTGTGAAGCCTCAGACTTTTCCTGTTGTAGTTCAAAAAATGTTTTGCAATTATAGAATCAACAAATTGAATTGGTATGGCCTTATATGTAGAATAGATAGCAGAATACCAGAAGGATGTGCACAGGCAAAGAAATTGGTCTAGACCATGAGTGCCCAGTCTAATCTATAACAGACATATTCCATGGTGGCTGGTATATAATTTAACAGGGTCGGTGTAGAACCAATTTTCTCGTGGAAAATGGCCGCTGACCCCAAGGTCAGGGCATGAAGGTAGAGGTCAAGCCAACAGGGAGGGGTGGGGGGTTGATAGCATCCAGCCAAATTACCCACAAGCCACTGGGAGCACACATATCACGCTGAGCACTGATCTGGAACTGGGAAATGGGAAATAGAGAGGGTATGGCGCAGGATTTGGGGTTTTATGTGCCATGGAGGGAGTAATTGGATGTCATGCACTGTAGAAGAGGCATGTGTTATTGTAGTGAGGTCCTGAACACTCAAGAAATGTATATACATGTACACAGTCAAACATGTACTAGTGACCACCTCTGTCAGTCAAGGACTACCTGGCCAATAAAGTCACTTTTTGGTGGCCCCTTAGATACTTTTTTCCCATTGACATAGGCATTAATAAAGAATCCTACATCTCTATAGTGACCACCTGTCCACATTCTGACCAGATTTTATTGGTCTTCAGTTTGACATACGTCAATTCTCAGAGTAGTCTTCTCAGTTTGACATGTATATACAAGATGAGGCTTTGTGATTTGCAGGAAAAGTAACACAGTAGTAGTAGAAAAATACCATTCAGGTAACAGGTTGGTCATCACGTTGGCATAACGTGTAACGGCGTAATGTATTGTGCTAGCACTTCGGCAGAACGTTAAATCTAAGGTCGTATTTGCACATAAAGTTTAACATCCCTTCTGTAGTTTCCAAATGTTACGTTGCAAAAGATATCCTCTGCAACAGGCAAAATTCTGATGGTTCATTGCTCCCACCTGTATTCAGAGCTGGTGGAGCAGCTCCATCTAGCATTTGGACATAGTATTGCAGATCTGCAAGTCCTTTGAAAATGTCATACCTGATAGTAGTTTATTATCCATAATGAATTTCATTATGAAAATAAAGTATTCTAAACCTGCTTCTCTACCCATCCCCAACTGTTTGTGGAAAACAAGTAGACAAATAGACAAGTATGTGAACCCATCATTGAACTACATTTTGTACCTGTGTTCTGCTACTTTGCCTAACTCTGAAATACACCTATGCTTTGTTAGGCAACTTTGCCACCCTTGCAGATGATAAAAACTGTTTAGTTAGGTAGACCCGTTCAGTCAAACCTGTACAACTTACAAGTAGCTACCTCTACATAAGGATTACGTGGCCAATGTGACCACTTTTTTGTTGGTCCCTTAGATAGTTTTTCCTATTGACACAAGCATTAAGGATCCTGCCTATAGTGACCACATGTCAAGATTTTTTTTCGGCCCGGGCATGAGTAATCTCTTGGCCACTTTTAATTTAAGTGCACAGTATTTTCATTATTCCAGAGCTGATGTGATACACTGCAAGTATGAAAGTAATGTGAAGTATTCTTAGAAAACACATTCAAGCCCTCTATCCAGAATTCTTTGATATGTACATGTATGTTGATTACCATGATTTGTCCATAGACATTTGGTGCAATGAAAACAGAATGATAGCATGACCATATTGTCCACCATATGGCAGTCCTATCGCCCACTTTCACCCACTTTTCTTACAGTAAACATCACAGAGAAGAGACAAACGATTCCACCCACAGAAACCTTCAGAAGTAAATGTCAGAACGAAGGTTATGCGCTAGTCTTTAACACCCTGACGAAAGGGTGTCATGTACAATGTAGTCTGTCATGTAATTGTAAGATCCTTGGGGGTGGATATCAGTAAGCTTGGTTCAAGTTTTCTGATTCATAGACTGATCTCTGTATGGCTATGTATACCGTGGTATATGATTTTTTTACGGCATAGACCGTGTCCGTCATTAATATTCTTATTTGACCAAAAATGTGATACATGTGTTACTAGTACTATTATTTTGATGAACTGTTCCTAGTATTGAAGTGAATTTGGACAAGTTCCAGAAAAGAAATTCTTCTCATCATGATTTGCCAAAGTTTGAGATAAGAATATTATACAGGGATTCATTCCTTCTTCGTACTTAGGAAAGCTGCCAAGTTGCCAACTGAGTCTAATTTGAACTTCCTGGACATTTGAACTTGCTAATCACAGGGGTACAAAGTTAGACAGGCATATAACATGGTAGGTCAACACTTTGGCAGTCACAAACCCTGCTGGACCTGTAACATCTACAAGGCCGGTGTTGTTGTTCCTGTAGAGAATTAGAGTGGAAAAGCAGCTGACAGGGTTAGTTTACCAGTTCTGCTGAGGAGTTCCCATGTGTTGTTGTTCAGGAAGGAAGGACCTTTTCTATGTCAAATAAACAAAACCCTCCAGTCATATACAGTTTCTAGTAGAGAGTTTTTGTACGCTGACATTTTAAAAAATCTTACTGACAGTGATATGATTATTATATTAACATATCCATACCATACAATACAGATCTGCACAAAAAACTTCAGATTGTCAATATTACATTTTTTCCCAAGGTATAGTCGGATTCAGAATAAGCAATCTGCAACGTAAATTTGACATTCCCCCATTCAGTTGGTATGCATTATAAGTACTATGATGTCATGTATGTACCTGTACCCGCATACTTGTACATAGCCTCTGGCAGTGTGACAGCTTGTTACACTAGATAATTTTCAATCCTGGCTGACATCCAAGTTGTTAGTTTATTAGTTTCTGTCTATCTCTAGTGACAAGCAGGCTTTTAGCTAGGATTTTTTTGTTGGGTGTCCATTTTTTTATTGTATGCTATGTGCAGCGAAGATGCGCACTAGCGGCAGTGCACAAGCTTTTTAGGGGGGCTTTTTTGGCGACGCCTTTGGGGCGGAGGCATTTGTGTAAGTACTACGATCGCTTTGAAAGAATTTCAAAAATTGCACGAATGCGTTCCCCAGGGAATTGGTTTGGAGGAAACCTTCCACCATGTGGTTTTTGGATCAAGCAGGTAACTTACACGGGGTGCCCACGTGCCACCCATCCAGCTGCCTGGCATGATTAATTACTGGTCATCAGTCTTCTCCCCACACAATGGACAGAGAGCACAGCTGTCTTTGGCCAAAGACCATATTCAAAGAGGTCACAGAGAGAAAAGAAATTATCCGTCCTTTTGGAACACACAAAAGGTAAAAAAAAGTCAAAGTAACAACTTCAGACCAGACATAAAATCCAGTCTCTGGTGGAGGATAGAGTGAAGTGGAGGATGGTTTTCAGTTTGGTTCTAGCGGGAACTCGACCAAAGTAAAGTAAGTAAGTATGTCATCATAAAATCTATATTGCTGGGGAAGAACGGCTGATTCCTCCTATACGTGTATTTGGTATATTGCCCCACACCTCCTCCATCCAGCCTGTAAATTTCACTACGTGCATGTCTTTATAACATAGGGAAATATGTTTTTCTGATAATTGTAATGTAGATTGCTAGCTCCACCACATGAAATAATATATATCATTCAGTCGTCGCCTTGGCAATGATTTTTATTGCCTCAGCCTTGTTTAAATTTGTAATGCTCTCAAACACCACTTTTTGCATTTTGAGGTGCAAATTTGATGAGGAATGTAAGTTTTTTTCATCAGTAAACCATCATTTCTGTATTTATAGTAAGGCTGAAGGGAGGCATGTGTGTGTGGCAGGGGTTGGGAGTGGAAAAAATAGGGCGTCTTTAGGGTGTCCTACCAAAAAGTAGGGCGTCCAATTTCTTAGTATTTTCAGTACAGGGCGTCCAAAAGACACCCTGGACACCCCCTAGCTAAAAGCCTGGTGACAAGATACATTCGTATAGGACTTACAGACATACATGTACATTTAGGTGTATGTAGACTTTAGATGACATACTGTATGTTTGTGACAAGTACCATTGTTTGTAAACATTGGGTAAACTGAACTGAAGAAGATCTTATCATTTCAAGTAGTAGAGTTAACAAATATTTGTTATTTGAAATTGATGGTAATCTGTGATAAATTATATAGCATGCCACTTCATTTATATGTACATGTATATGGAAATTATTCATTCAGATTATGTATTTTGTATTAAAAAATATCTCTGCCTTGGTGACCAAAAAAACAAAATGGTAGGAGTGGGGTATGTAAAAGAAATGTGGTGAAGATCTGTTCCACTGGTGTATTAGCTCATATATATCATTATACTGGTATAGTTTGCATGTGGTTTGCTAAAACGCTGAACATGTAGTATAATTGGATGTAGCTTCTATTGAACCATATCTCTAGCTGCCTTGTTGACCAGAAACATAAACGGTATAAGTGGTCCATGTAACAGAAATGTTGTGTACCAGTTCCATGACACCCTCTTGAGAGGCGACTGTTTTGGTTGGCAGGACTGTTTATGTACACAGACTCCAGCCTGGATGTTTGTAGATAAAGACTCCCAGGGATTTTCTGCCCTATTTTTTTGTTAGCTCTTCTCATTTCCATCACAATCACGGCCGCTGGGTCGCAAATCGTCCACTTCATTTCTCGTGCTGCAATCATCCTTCGCAGCTAGGCTATCATCATCAGGTTTTTCTCCCCTCGTCACTATGAGTATGAATCATCCTTTGCCAATATGCTGCTGGGTTCTGTCTCATTTAGACTTCATTGTCAGAGGCTGTGGATGGGGTTGAAGTAGTCCATCTTTCTATGCAATTATTCAGTCACTGTGTGGATTTATTTTGTCTTGTTTTTTGATATATTTTGTTTTAGGTTAAAGGTTTGATAGAACATACGTGAGGTGTAGTTTTGGTTGAGGATATTTCAAGATTTGATTATTCTGGAACCCTTCCATGCCCTCCCGCTGGGCCTGTAGCAAGTCATCTGTCCACAGGTCTTGCATGTAAACAGCCCCACAACCAATCAATGGGTAATCACAAACCACACGCTTGACCCCGTCCCACACTACCCTCAGTCTACGGTGGGAAGGAAGGAAGGTAGGTGGGGGTTCGCCGAGCCACTCTTTCTCCAAGGACCTCCTTCCAGAAGCCATTCCTCCTTCCTTGTTTCCTAAGACGTAGCTAGGAGCTGGACTAACATGAGTGAAACTGCAAGCAGCAGCGATCTGGCTGAGCAAAACGAGGCAGAAGGTATGAGAATCATCATGTCGGCTCTTACTTGTGAAATGTAAGGATAGAAGCTTAAAGGTGTATACACAGACTGTAGAGGCTGTTTACAGAAAGCCGTTGGTTCTTCTGCTTAATTAAATCACATTAAGTGCCTGCAAGGTACTGTTTCAAATGTGGTATTTGCCCGGTAGCGTATCTTTAGCGAGTCTTTCAGAGAAACCCAGGAAAATACAGAGCTAGGAAATGTGGAATGCCCATTTCTGGTTAAAATCTGGGTTGTGGGAATCTCATGTTTCTGGGGTGAGGAAAGCTGGGCAGATTTTCCGGCTCATTGCTTGTATAATGAGGACGAGGGGGTTTGTGCCTTGCGGTTAGGACCCTTTTGTCAAAAAATGCTTTCATTCGGAATGGATGGCTGGATAGCTACCCCGTGGCCTTGAATTTTAAACTAAGCATGCTTTCGTAAATGACAAGGCAGGTAGCAGTTAAGGTGATTTCTTCCATATTTCTTACATTGATTCCTATGCTTTTAGAATTGACATATCTGATGTTAGAGAATTCATTTTCACCATTCTGTTATCGAGAAAGGGCGTACAGCGTGCTTAACTGGCGTGGTTTTATTCATTATAAAGTAATCAATAAATGATAGAGACCTTTGAATTTGAAGATACAAAATTGTTTCATAATCACTAGTCTAAATGATTAGATTTTTTTTTTTAATTCGAGATTCCAATAGATCTACCAACGCTATCTTCATAAACATGACCAGGGGTGTTTTTGATTTGTTATATTAAATGGTCTCATCTGCAAAAGGGCTCTGCTAGACGAATGTTTATGATTCTCCGGAACTATTATAGAAATAGCGGCACATCGCGGGAATGGCCATAGGTATGTGTAAATCCACCGTGCGCAGCCAACTCAGAAAATTAATTTCGACCGTAGCTGGCCTATCTGATTCACCGACATAATGCAGAATGCATCATCTTCTTCCCACTGAGTCAGTCGCCGCGTTTGCTGACGGAATTGCCTCCAGCGTACGTGTG
Organism: Branchiostoma belcheri; assembly: GCF_001625305.1. Lineage (NCBI taxonomy): Eukaryota > Metazoa > Chordata > Leptocardii > Amphioxiformes > Branchiostomatidae > Branchiostoma > Branchiostoma belcheri. The sequence goes on along the minus strand of NW_017803910.1, from coordinate 1,665,191 downwards.
AAGTTTGCCTGGTAGTTTACATGTTTGTTTCTGTCAAATGTAAACGTTTCGGTCAACAATTCTGACGGGAAAGGGCTAAGAATTCGTTACTCACATTTTTAGTTTTTTTTTACACCCAGGATTGAACCGTATTATCGGATAATGTAATATATGATTCTTCAGGGATTCATGTAATGTATTTTTCCACCACAGTTCGATGAAAAGGTGACATGAATATTACTGTGAATTGGTTTGTTGACTGGGCTGACAAATATTTTTGTATCCCCCGGGTCTCTGCAAACACAGTTCCAACAATTTGTTTGTATTTGTCAACTTCAATCAGTCAGAAAGGGAAAGCGGTCTGTCTGTGTTATCTGTCTGTCAGCAAATGTCCAGAGGAATGGACAGTTTTCTGCCAAATTAAAATCTATTTGGTTATATCCAATATTTCTATTCTGTTGGAACCTCAAAGTCATGAATAACGATTTCTGCTAAGGTGACAATATCATATATCAAACAATTCCATCAACTTGATTACAGTTTTATGTGTTACCATTGTAATTTGGATGGTTGTACAAATACGATTCAGAACATATTGTCAAATTTGGTACATGTACTGTATTTATCTCACATTGTCGTAGTTTAAAAAAAGCATCATTTAGTATTAAGTGAGATGAAAATGTTATCTCTCAAAGTCAGACAGATGTATATCAAAACATTAGCGGTATTTTTTATAACTTATGACTTATGTACACCAGGACTCGACATAAGTCATAAGTCAAGTCAAGTCACATGTACATCAAGGCAAAAAGAAATGTGACAAAAATAATAAAAAAAAAAAAAAAAATAAGAAAATTCACCCTTTTTTAGGTTTGCCTAGGGATTTATTTATTTATTATCACACCTGCCCGCTTTCTCTCTTGGGACAAATAATCAAAGGTACAACATTAGCGACTTTTAACTGAACTATTATCACAATTCTAGTTAAGTCGCCATTTCATGTTAACAATCTGGCATTCCTCACATATTTATCCACTAACTCACTTTTGTAGTTCGGCCTAAAACGTAAAAGAGCCATAATTTATTTATGATTATACATTATTTTGTTGATGTATAAGATTGACTTCTAGGTAGGCTAGAAATTCTTTCTTTTGTGTGTGGATTGGGGGTGTTGGACAAAAACAGTACACTGTTAGATAAATTTTTGAGCTCAGAATTCCTTGCTTGAAGAAGACATTTTTGTGAGACAAATGATATCTCCATTGTCAAATGGTATGTTAAATATTGCCAAACAACAAAGCTTCTTTTTCCTGCACTATTCCAAACATTTTTAATGCTTTCCAAGCACTACAGTCAAACTAATACATCAGTACATGATAAATGTCTGTTATTATGCTGACATGGCCTCATGTGTGGTACAGGCAGTTTTATTTGTCCTGTTTAAATGGCAATCATGCGTAATGTCACATACAATTACGTCAGGCCTTAAGTTTTGCTTCTAGTTGCTAACAAAGTACGTCCTCAGTTTTTTTAAATCAAAATCGAATAGTTTAGAAGATGTGACATGTACGAAGTACCAAGCAGTCATCCCTCAAAACATACATGAATGCAGGGCTCAAAATACCAGGTAAAATTGGAGTTGTACTGGTATTGTATGGTGATTTTGTTCCAATTAGCCCTACTGTGAATGACTTGTTATCGATCTGAGGTCGAGGAATATATGGTACCAACTTGCCAATATGAAAACACATTGTTCTCTAGATGTGATGACCCTCCACAATAACTGCTTGTACAGTACCGAACAACACAACTGTATTTTCAGTTAGGCTTTGTGAATGAAGAGTTTATAACAACATCCTTCTTCCTGTGCTGTAGGAAACAGGCTGTCTTGAACAAAGTCATTGTTATCATTATAAACATGTTGTTTAAACTATTGAGAACAAAGTTCCTCTTGTGGGTGATTACATATTCCCTGCTTTGGGCCCTTCTGGTGGTCAAAGCTGTGTCACTTTCATTAGAACTTGGCAGACAACCTTTAATCAACTTTGCTACAAGCTGAAGCCTATGTGGGTGTTCCATTCAACAACCTGTCTATCCCTACTGTAAAGTAGTACATTCCAGACATCTGTCAAGCCATCAACAGCACTGGAATGTCCCAACTGATAAAAAGGTAAGAAACCAGTGAAAAGTCTTGTGTGAAAATCAGTGACCCTTTGCTTGAGAGGTATTTCAGGTTTGCATGGTTGAAGGTATGTTTCCCCTCCGGCACACACTTTGGGAAGAAACACAGATGTCGAACCACTACTCAAACCTGGAAAGTCATTCGCACTGTTTTCTTATCGTGTTGGAGTTAGCAACTTCAAAGTTTCCCAGTTAGAAAAGTAAACAACACTTGATGTCACTCTTCATAATGTACATGAACATTTTACTAGATACTGGCACATGTTTTTTACCAGAAGCAAGCATCCCTAGTTGTAGAACACTGATTATGAAAGACATTTCTAAGGTGATCAGGTAGAGTTCTATAGATATTGCCCTAGGTGCAGACTACAGCCGCCCTATAGTAATGATACTGGTGACGGATTGAACAGCACTACAATATCTACATTGATTTTCTTAGCAAGTTGACCATCAACACAATTGCCAGGGTTTGATCTATAAGTGGTAACAATGTTAGAGTTAACTTTACTAATCACTATCAGAGTCCACATGTACTCTATGAAAGAAATTCTGCAATTATGGAGAATTATCACAGTTTCACCATTGTTTATTTATCATGTGAAAATAAAAGGGAGGATACATTTGCTTCTAATTGTGTTCCAAGATTTGATAAAACTTACATTAAATTTGTAAAATTGGCACTCATTAGTACTAAATGTGATCATGCCATTGATAAGAATGTAATAAAGAATTGGTCAAAATGCATTAAGCTAAGCCTAAGTTTCTGTAAGGTTCAGATAATTAAAAGGAAGCTTAGATTGACTATCAGTATTCTTTATAACTATTTCCATGTTACAATCGTACAAAATGTACTTGTAATTAACCTTTGGGCAAGGATTTGCAATAAAATCTTTCTACATGTATTACTGGATTTATATGGACAGTGCCAAAAAATGACAGCAAGAATTGGGACATTCTATTTTTTTCAAATCATTTCAAAACACGCATATTCATGAATGGGCAATTAAATATACATAGTGGTCTAGTCTTAACACTGACCTTTTGGCAATTAATTGTTCGAGTAGAATCGGTGCTAGTTTGGTTTTTACCTTATATGGTCACAGAGCGTTGCTGAAAACATAATGAATCTTTTAGTATTATCACAGTACGCAGAAATGGCTTTCATTTTGACGTGTCGCCTGGAGCTGCATGACGGATGAAGCCTCCCTGAAGAGGTATAATTATGCCTCAGGGGTGGTGAATTTTATTTCTATACGGAACAGCAGGTTTTGTTATTATACTGTTTTATAGCTCAACAGTATGAAACATTTTTAGTAGGACACATTCTAGGTTTTAAAGTCTACAGTAAGTTCTTTTAAGAAAAATGACTTTGAAGTTTCATCTTATACAAATGTATATTATCAAGGAAAACAGACATCATAAAAAGGTCCATAGACAATTGATCGTATCAAATGTCCTTTGAGACTTGAGTTTTAGCTGTATTGACGCCATGGTGACAAATTTGATGTCTATTCTGTATCATAACACCCCATCCCTGTTTTGTGTAGATTATGTGCAAGTACATGTAATGATCACTTATAATATGATAATTTGTAATTATCACATGCTAATGACCTGATCCCGCACTGTGTTAATGCGCTGTAAATACTAGTTAAATAATGCTCTGTCATTTTTAAACTCAAGACTAACCAGTTGTATAAGTTATGCACATATAAATGAGTGTCATGTGCATGAAGGGTGACATGGTTAGGACCAAGTGTTATCTGGGAATTGGCTGGTCTCAGGTGGTCAAAATAATACAAAATCTCATTTCGCCCCTACACTGTACTAAGTAGAATATCCCAAGTCAACAGAATGTAGAGGAAACCTGGCTTGTACCATTTTGTAACAGGGGTGGTCAGGATGGTGTCTCAGGTGTGGGCAATTACAGGAGGAGTTAGTCATTGTGGGAAAGGCAGACAATAGGACCATACGGAGCAGTAGCATTAGTAGCACAAACACAGTGAGACCAGAGGGCTGGGGGTACCCTAGGAAACAATGCCTTACAACATGATGAAGCTATCAGCACGAAGGGGTGAGAGAAATTTGTGTTATATCATGTTTCCAAATTGATGAATTTATCATTCTGTAATGTGAGTTGGCTGCTGTGTTTTGGGTATTATTCTTAGAAATTAGAGTCCATGTTACTGGTCATGAAATATGTGAACAATAGACATTGATTTTGTTGTGGTAATAGCTTATAGAAATGTACCAATGTGCGTGCACTCTCTGTTCACTATTACAATACATGTAGCTTTAAATTGAGAATGAGGGTCTTGTGAGAAGATGATTATTGCAATAACATACAGCTTTAAATTTTTTTAATGTTGTATGAATGCAGCTGGGCTCAAAATATTGATATGAATACTTTTATTTCTTCAATATGTGATAAATAATTCTGAGCCTGTACTTTTGAGCTTGCTAAACTTGTTAAGATTTTTTTCTACATTTTGAACTCTAGTAGAAACTCAACTTTGGATGATAAGTCAAATGTCCCCGAGATGACCCTTAGTAACCCAGCCAACCTAACACCATCACAGATAAAAGATCTTCCCTTGATTGAAGTTCCTGATTTACACCAGGCCCTCAGAAGTCCAAACATCCCAGGATTCCTGAGTCAAGTCGTCCTGCTTACTTAACCCACTTTTGCTGGGAGACAGGCAAGATGCACCTAGCACGTCAGCAGAACACACTGCGCTTGCCCGAAACTCAGATTTTTCACGGTTTTCTATGAATATATGATCAACGTTGCATCAGAAGTAAATTCCATTTGAAACCTATAGGTGGGATGTCATCCACAAATATAACATTAAATGAGAGAATGATAATGTAGGTTACCCACCACCACCAAAAAAACAAGACTAATTTCTATGTTGTTTCTGTGAGAAGTATTATTAATATTGACCTAGTAGCATGTTCCTTTATCCCTGCCATCCCTTCCATCACTTATTTAAGTAACCCCCCAGAGACACAAAACTTACACGTCAGCAGAATGGGCCCAATACTTATTGATCCATCTGGACTAACAGACAACAAACGGCAGCAATAACTTAGAGATGTTCCTCCTATATTACATGTATATTTATGTTTATATCATACCTGGACCGTGGTAATGTTCGATACAGGTGTCCCGTCCCGTCCCACACAGGCCTGAGGGTTCTACCATGCTAGTATTTGGTCATCACACAGGCATCCAGGCCTAAGGTGTTCCATAGAATAATTCGAACGCGTTTAGCATAAACCAAGTGCACCACTTTTGAGAATTCTAATACTGGATTATGACGTTAGAATTGATATTGTTACAATTTTTCTGTTTATTTTTGTACCAAATTTGGTACATTCTCAGCCATTAGATTTAGAACCCATCCATGAATTTGTGCACATCAGAGCAGCATGAAGAATCGCCATGATCTCCCCTCCTGTGTGAAAAATTGATTTTACACCCCTCTATCCCCGCTGTGATATTGTCCTGTCCTGAAAACTAGGTCCCAATCATTGCTGCCCAATATCTCCCCTTCCGACCTGAGCGCCAGCGAAAATTTTGCCTCGATATATTAGTCGTGGCCCGAAACACAAAGATGTGACCTTCAATGAGAACATAATGTAGATGTCAGCTAGTGACATATTATTTGATTTAAGCTATAGAGCTTTAGTAGACCATACTGTATGTACATGTAGCCCACCCTCAGTAAATATTGTATGCACAGCCCATTTAGCTAATGTCTATGTTGCAAACTGTCAGTCGGGATACATTTACTGTATATTCCATAATTATAGTGCACCATTGTAAGATTGTCTTACTCTATAGAGTTATCATTCAAATTAGTAGATAGCTGTTTATTCTTGGGTCAAACTTGACAAAAGATGCCACATATTCTAAATTTGCAGACATACAGTATATATGCAGTTATGAATGTACAACATTGAACGTGGATGTCAATGTTGTACATCACTCATAATGTGCTGAAATATAACATTAAGAAACTGTTTCATTTCATCACATTGATGTCAATGCACTCACTCATAATGTGCTGAAAAACAACATTAAGAAACTGTTCAATTTTATCGCTGTTTTATGCACTTTGATTCCCCAAACCTTGACTAATGCCTTCCATCTAGTTTTGCCGCCATGCATGTCAGCTGCTAGATTTTATCGTTAATTGGACAATTCGCACTGTAATTTCTAAACCAATACAGATAGTCTGTAGTAAACCTGGCCGCCGGAAATGAGATTAATCACAAGGTCAAGTCCAAACGGCGTACTTCATAATGCGGAACTATCAGATCATTACCCACCAGTCTAGCTGTTTTACTGGATGGTATCTTCTGAATCAGCGTTTTAACTTATAATGTACAGAGAGTGAATTATGGCTATGCCAAAAGATGAAATCTACATGACAGTCAATATATGATATCAGTTGTTTAAGTTCTGCATTTTTCCTTTCAATGATTACCTGTGGTGATATACTAAGAGCTATTGGAAAGTGAATCTAAAACAGACTCTGAAATTCTTCAATGTTCATCATCTACTAGTACTACATGTACATATGTGTTCATCTATTAAGTTGAATTGAAATGATACACTAGATTCTGACTTAAAATTTCTCTCAATTTGAATTTGTCTTTTCAGAGGGCCTGCAAGGGGGGGTAGTGATTACGAATTACGCAAAATTTTTGCCGCCTATTATGAATTACGTTAAAGTCTCAGAGCTTATTACGACTAAATTTACGATTTGCGGTTAATGTCCAATTACTGATTACGTTGATTTTTGCAGAGGCTGCCTACGAATTACGAAGTCTAAAACGGCCTGATTACGCCTTATGAAAAAGGGCTTGCAGGCCCTCTTTTCAGTTTGATACAAGATTGTTGTTGCCACATTTAATGTTCTTAAGACAAGTTATTGCTAACAACAATCATAACTCAGTCATAACTAGCAAATCATTAACTATGAATATGAACATGTCCCGTCTTTCTTGTGTTTCTCCAGATGCCTTTGTGAACAGTCAGGAGTGGACAGTGAGCAGAGCTGTACCAGAACTCAGACTGGTTTGTAATTTTCCCTTAAACATACATAATATATATATCTGTAACTTTTATTTAGCGTATCAGTTAACGTTATTGCCAATGACTTATCAGATGGACATTACCAGAAGAAGAAGATGTACACAATGCAGTGATGCCATGCATCCTTGGTGGTACTAGTTTTTGTCTTTGTGGGACTGGAAGGGTTGCAAGGCAGTATGGGTAAGGGGATGAAGCCTGCCATGTCTGCTGGCCTTGACATGATGTATCACTTGTGTACAGGCAAAAGTTGCCCCTATGGCCTGCCACTACGGGACCATGAAGATGATGATCTAATGTTAAACATTATGCATTTGTTCGCAAATGTTACTTTTCTAGTTTTATAATTGGTTTCTCCTGTCCACAGGGAGTATGTGGAACCTTACAGAGTGGGAAGTCGGCACTGGTGCACAGATACCTCACGGGCTCGTACCTGGCCGACGAGTGTCCCGAAGGTCAGTTGTTATGGCAGCAGTTATCTAACATCTGTCAGGCTGCATAATTTCACTTTGAACAACAGTATTTTGAGAGATCTCTAGTTAGTGCTGCATCTAGTAACATATGAAATAGAAGACAGAAAGTTAATGAAATTTTCCAAATTCCTTGTGTCTTTCTGAATTGAAAGCCTTATTACATGTACATTGGTCATGACTGTAGTTAATCACCAGATATGAACTGCCCTTACATGTGCAAAAAATGTACTTTATTAGTATATATTGCTAAGCATAATGTTTGAAACAAAGTGTAATGCTAATGAGATGAAGTGTAATGCTTATTAGTACAATGATAGTGTAATACAGCCTGAAGAAGTGTTTTAAGATGCAACTCTTTCCTCCTCAGGTGGGAGATTTAAGAAGGAGGTTGTAGCAGACTGCCAGAGTCATCTTCTTCTGATCAGGGATGAGGGTGGTCCCCCTGAACAACAGGTGAGAGATTGTGTCTTGATGTTGCATTTCTTGGACAGGTATTTAAAGAAGGCACCAACTGTTTTTCATGTCCAAAATATCCTGAAAATTTCCCAGTGCACCTGGGAATGATCAAACTCTTCATCAGCACATGTACAAAGATACCGGTATAGAACAGTATGCCGGTACAGTAATGCAACATTAGTCCTTTGAAAAATATAATCTGAAAAAAAAAAACAGATTTTGCACATTTTATTTCCTTTTCAGAACCTAAATGTTACAGGCAAAGTGAAGCAACTCTACTTGATGCTATTTTTCATTTTCAAGGACATTCAACATTTTATGTCACATTGGATAAAGGCTCCTTGCAGAGAAGAAATAATATGCAAGTATATAATTTTAACATTGAAAAATGATCTCTCATTGCAGTTCTCAGGATGGGTGGATGCTGTAATATTTGTCTTCAGCTTGGAAAATGAGGACAGCTTCAATGCCGTTTATCAGTATTATGCCAGGATTGCGAACTACAGAAACACAGCTGAGCTGCCGCTAATTCTAGTGGGAACGCAAGGTAAGAAAGAACCAAGACTTAGTCATGTTGTGAGATATCTTTAGATATTACATGTATTTTAACAACCAACAACTTGAAGATAAAGTATGTATTATTGGACTGGAGTGCAAATGTAAGAACCAACAATCATATCTCAAGATATTGACTAAAGTTCTCTTATGAAAGACAGTAGATGCTATTTGCAACTTAATTATGACCCTGTTAGAGACATTGCACATAAATTTTTTTTTGTTAGTGGCTACAGTGCACTGTGAACCAGTAACACCTAGCTTCAGTGCACATACATCCAGCCATTATAGCCCTGATGAAGATGGCAGACAATTGTCAAAAACATCAGCTCACGATTGTTAAACAAGTGGTTGTAAGTAAAAGAACTTTACTATTCAATAAACCTTTCTCGTAGATGCCATTACGCCGAGCAACCCACGTGCTATAGACGACAGCAGGGCACGGAAACTGGCTAATGACCTGAAGAGATGTACATACTACGAGACGTGTGCAACCTATGGGCTCAACGTGGACAGAGTTTTTCAAGATGGTGAGTGAATTCTTTTTGCTGAGAAACCTTGGGACATAACCAATTCAATCTTATGGTTCCTTATCATTTTAAAGGGAAAATATTTCAAGTGGACATCATAAAAGTGGAGAGCAGATTGTAACCAAAATGGCGGCTTAGGAAAACATAATGTTGCCTCCCAACGTCCCCTTGAAGCTTACACTTGCAATAGTTATGTATACAGAAGTATATGTATACAGAAAGGTCTGGTGCAAGCTCTTGGAGTAGCACTTTAAGGTTGTTATGACTGGGAAAGGTTCTGGTTGTTTAGAGAAAAGCAAACCTCTTAGCTTACTAACTGGGGAATTCCAGTAGAACACCCAAGCCTGGGGAAAAGATTGTTTACATCAGCCAGCCTGACAATTACCAGTCGAGAACTTCGCCACTTCTGGCAGTGTCTTCTAGAAATAAAAACAAATCTGTGTTTTGCCATGCTGTCCACAACGTTTGAGAATTCCAGGATAATGTCACAAAGGATGGTTTCAGAAAACTTCAGTGGTTGAACAGTATTTCACTATTTGTGTGAAGAGACAGGTATCTTTTAACACAATATGTTGCACATGTTGATTGATCATTCAATTTGGGCTGTGTTTGGCACCATCTCTGCTGACAAAGAAGTTCCAAATGGAGACACTAAATAAAGAACCCTCAGTGTCTTCCCAACCTGATGAAATCGTTCGTTTGCTCTTGGAACCAAGAGGTCCCAGGTTTGAACTCTGCCATGCCACCAGACTTGTGCCCTTGGGAAAGGCACTTTACATGACGTCACGTATTGTATTGTCCTCTGTGTTGGTGGAGGCATAAAAATAGTTTGAAAAACTTGAGCATGCTGTCACCACGTCTTGTGATTACATGTTGGAATAAAATTGTTGTTTTTGATCAGTTTCCTCTTCTCCAAACACATAAGGTCAATGACCTGTCGCCATGGTAACTAGTGTTGGGTTACATCATGTTCTAGTTTTGTCTTGCCTCAACTGCTCAAAAGATTGTAGCATTCTGCTACACCCACAGCAGAGATGGAGAGACTAAATAAAGAACCCTCAGTGTCTTACAAACCTGATGAAATTATTCATTCACTTTGTGTCTTTTCCGTTCTCCAGCTGCTCAGAAGATCGTAGCCTTCCGCTACACCCACGGCCCTCCCCCCGTCCCAAGCTCGCTGTCCCTCCCCAGCACGCCCAACCACACCGCCACGCGCACCAACGGGCACTTCGCCGTGCCAGCCCCTCCCATCACCAACGGTCGCCACGGCAGCGCCATCGGAGTGACGTCGACGGGGACGTCCACCCTGCCGTCCCCCGGCAGCCAGAAGGAAGGGAAGGACACCAGTGCCAGCGCCAGCAGCACGCCCACGTCCACACGCAAGGCCTCGCGACGGAGATCCAACATTTTCACGGTGAGATACATGTACTAAAATACAAATATATCTAGATCTTCTCAAGTTATACGCCTAATCCATGCAAAAAGCCTTGTCAAGCATATTCTCGGTGATCTGGATCTTCTCGAGTTGCACATCCAAATCCATGCAAAAAATCTTGCAACAGAGATCTAACATTGTCATGGTGAGATTCTTCTTCTACCTTACTACCTGGTGTGAAGGAAGAGATAGTCTGGATTTTCTTCTCGTGTAGCATGTCAAAATCCATGCAAAAAGCCTCACAATGAATATCAGACATATTCAAGGTGATATACAAGAAATAGTCGTGCCAAGTTTCAGTTGTCTATCTCCTACATTACTCAGTGGCACTGAGTAATGTAGGAGATAGACAGTCAGTGGACATGTAATGGAAGTCTGGATTTACCTCGTATAGCATGTCTGAGCCCATGCAAAAACCATTGCAATGGCGATCAAACAGACACTAAAAGTGCTTTTCTAACGTACCAAGTTTCAGTAGTCCTTCTGCTACCTTCCTCATGGTAATAAAGAACTCCTTAGGTCTTGCCAAGTTTCAGTAGTCCTTTTACTTCCTTCCTCGTGGTAATAAAGAACTTGATCTACTTCTTTAGGTATTGCCAAGTTTCAGTAGTCCTTCTGCTGCCTTCCTCATGGTAATAAAGAAGTTCTTAGGTCTTGCCAAGTTTCAGTAGTCCTTCTACTTCCTTCCTGGTGGTAATAAAGAACTTGATCTACTACTTCTCTAGGCTTGCCAAGTTTCAGTAGTGCCTTTCTGAAATCCCAGCAAAAAGCCTTGCAACAGACATCAAATATATCAGTGTACACTAAAAGTGGTTTCTGACCTAGTCTCGCCAAGCTTTGGTAGTCCTTATGCTACTTTCCTCAGGATAATAAAGAGCTGGATCTGCTTCCCACAGAAAGTTTCTCTCCATATTCCAAGCAAAAAGCCTTGTAGTGACAGATCAAATATATTTACAGTAACTTTTTGTAACACAGTAGTTCTGTAACAACCTCAAAAAGTTCCTTGTGGGAAGATGAAATATATTTACCGATATGATATGGTTTTGTTACAGGTAGTGTTTTTATGGTATATCAGCACTCCTACATTCAGATATTTGTGGTTTCTTTGCTTTATAGTATGTTGAACAGCTCTAAATCATAATGGTCAGATTCAAGTTTTTCTTCCTTCCTGATTTCATCTCTTGCTGAGTTTTTCCTAAGAAATGTCCAAGAACCAAGGAAGTAAATTACTGTTGCTTCAGAGAGGACGCTATCACTGAGATGACCAGCCATTCCTTACGTACATTTCTCTCCATAAATTGTATAGCTCACTGACTCAAGATGCTCTTACCCTACATTACTGCGTCATAAGGAAGAACATTTAAGTGGCGTGACATCCCTCTTCTGGATAGGGGGATACAGATCAGACAACATAGCATCTGGGAGTGCAGCGGAGCTTGTAAATCACACATTTCAAATAAGATTCTGTTTCTGAAGTTCAGTACATGTATATGTTGCTTTTCTTCAAAAGAGGTACTTGGAAAATGACTGGAAATTATGCTGTTGTTTGGGGTTGGAAATTCTCTGTTTCTGCAACATTTTATGCCATAATACCATGTTTTTTAACCGACATAGTTGTAACGTAGTATTTTTTCTGTAATAGCTAAATTTTTGAACCTGCAAAGTTGTAGACAGTTTTTCTGCAACATGGAAAATCTTTCTTCACATACTAGTAGCTAGGTGGGTATTTCAAGCCATGATGTTGCAGCATTTTCCCTGACACCCTTGTGCACACATCTATAACTTAGACTAAGAGGATTTTCACCCACACAAACATCCATCATGTAATAGCTGCTAAATGACTCGTCCTCTCCCCACAGTCTTCAGTAAGTCTGTTTCTGCCTCTTCTGGGAATGGTAGGAATCCTGGTAACAGGTCTGGGATGACTTGACGATCTTACTAACAACACCTGTAGTCTCTCCATGTCGTTTCACTGAGTGGAAGCAACATGCCAGAATGGTGTGTTTCTCATTCTGAATGTCAGAATCACTTCTGTCTGGTCTGAGAAAATGATACTGCAAATTCTTTACAAAAAGTGTTTGCAGCTTTTTATTTATGGAAAATGGGGGGAGGGCTAAGGGTAGAGAGAAGCTCAATTACTAGTACCTTTATTACCTTACAGTAATAACGGTTGTCAACACATATTTAGGCCCGATTTAGACTAGAAACGCTTAAGGGGTTTTGGCCAGAGAAACGTTTCAGAACGGTTAACCGTTCCCGGTCTAAAGAGGAAAAAACGGTTTGTTATGGGTTTTCGCGGACCGTTTCCGAAAACCACCTCCATCGTGGTTTTCGACCGTTTCAGAACCCTTCAGCGGGGGGCCCGAAACGCTTTTTGCTAGGTCTAAAGACAAAGGGTTTCTTGAAACGGTAAACCAGGTCACATGTCATATGCTAATCACATGCTAATAAGCCCGCGCACGGCCATTATCTGGTAGATTCGCGCCATATTTGATTGTGTCCATTTTCGCCATTTTATATCGTGTATTTCTCGAAGTTTTGTTATCCTTTACGTCTGGAGGGATGGCAGAAGGCCAGGGGAGGGTCTGGACCCAAGATGAGACCCGCTTCTTGATCATCTTGTGGGCCGATCAAACTATACAATCCCGCTTGGAGACCTCGCGTAATAGGGAGGGCATACAGATGATTGTGGACGGGCTGGCGGCTGAGGGGTATTTGTGCACCCCAAAGCAGGTTCGGGCGAAGTTCAAGGTCCTGAAACACAAGTATCGTAAGGCCAATGAGGCAAACCGTAGAAGTGGTTCGGGGAGGTCATCATAGGTCACTGTGGGTCAGAAACATCCTGCGCCACGGGCGGCCCGAAACACTTCCGCCCCTGTGTCTAAAGACGAACCGTTTTCTGTGGCGAAACGTTTCGTACCGTTTCGAAACGGTATACCGTTTCTAGTCTAAATCGGGCCTTAGACAAGACCTATCTAGCTACTGGTACCAGTAATCGCATTTCAGGAATAATCCATTTACATGTAGAGCTTCTCGAGTTACATCTACACGTATGCTGTTCAAACTCAAACACTGTTAAACGCAAATGATACCGAAGACATGGCCATCTTGGGGATGGTAATAACATAACAGTCTGCATTGTATTAGTGACTATTAGCTCTGAACAGAGCCGCTTGTAGGTGCAATGTGAAGACTAACTGATTGCTGCCTACCTCTATGTTAGGGACCCCTGCAGCAGTATAATCAAAGCCTGGATAGTGAGTGTGAGTGAGCTCGCAAAAAAGAGTAATTTGGTTTCATATTTGTTTGACAATGATGATGCGCAAGACAGTAATTTTGTCGGCAAATTGCATTGATTCGGCCGAAGGGTTATGATTACGTTGACCCCCATCAGTGGCGTTGGTTTCGCTATAGGGGGATCTAATCAATTGCAATTTCTTCCAGCCAATTAACGAATGGAAGTGTTGAAGTAATTTTCCTGATTGAAAATCAGATCTGATTTGGATAGGATACAGGGCCTTGCTCCTTTTCACGGTGGAATGGAATCTAGACTTGGATGTAAAGTGGTTTTTGGTCAGGCTTAGTGTCTAATCTTACTAGTTAACCTTTTTCCTGCTTAGGTCAGCCTTCAGTGGAAAGATGATTAAAGCTGTTACACACGCAGGCCACACCAATTTGATTCGCAAGTTCTCAGATTTGAAAGAGAAAATAACTGAGGGTAAAGTCTGTTCTTTGGTACTTGCAGAATTAGATCTTTGTCAGATTCACGTTTTCCTCCCAGCCCTCTGTTTTTATAATGACCTCTTGCTGAATTTTGCTAAGAATTGTCAGAGTACTAAGGAAACAATGTAGTGTGGCCACAGTACATTTTGCCTATATGGTACTCAGATGAACAAATATGGAATTCAAAAAGCCACATTAGATAGTATCTGACTGTACAACCCACGTATGTAATATACGATTGCCATTTACAGAGGACAGCATTCAAAATTTATGCAGCATATGTCTCCCCCTCTTGAGAGATATGGACCATTTGGGGAAATGGGTTTTTCTGGAGCAGACTCATCACTGCCTACCTAGGATGGTAGCTTTCGAGCAGCATATTTCATTTTAAGTTAACCAAACATGGCCCACAAAGACTTTTAGGATATTAACGCTGTAAAGGTAAAAGAAATCATCCTGTATTGAGGAAAAGCAAACCAGTAATGCTGTTTGTAATGGCTGATATGTAAGCTTTTTCTCTCTCTAATATTGCAACTGCACCTAAAACCACCACCACTGTCAACATAATGGCTGCAACTTCTCCTTTCTAAGTATTTTCGATATGGCCTCGAGCTAAGTATATATTAGTACAAGCCTTTCACGTACGTGTAAGCAGATTTTTGGAACACGAGACGGNAACCTCCAAAGTTGTAGACAGTTTTTCTGCAACATGGAAAATCTTTCTTCACATACTAGTAGCTAGGTGAGTATATTTCAAGCCATGATGTTGCAGCATTTTCCCTGACACCCTTGTGCACACATCTATATAAGACTAAGAGGATTTTCACCCACACAAACATCCATCATGTACTAGCTGCTAAATGTCCTCTCCCCACAGTCTTCAGTAAGTCTGTTTCTGCCTCTTCTGGGAATGGTAGGAATTCTGGTAACAGGTCTGGGATGACTTGACGATCTTACTAACAACACCTGTAGTCTCTCCATGTCGTTTCACTGAGTGGAAGCAACATGCCAGAATGGTGTGTTCCTCATTCTGACTGTCAGAATCACTTCTGTCTGGTCTGAGAAAATGATACTGCAAATTCTTTACAAAAAGTGTTTTGCAGCTTTTTATTTATGGAAAAATGGGGGGGGAGGACTAAGGGTAAAGAGAAGCTCAATTACGAGTACCTTTATTACCTTACAGTAATAACGGTTGTCAACACATATTTAGACAAGACCTACCGGTAATCGCATTTCATGAATAATCCATTTACATGTAGAACTTCTCGAGTTACATGTACATATATGCTGCTCAACCTCAAACACTGTTAAACACAAATGATACCGAAGACATGGCCATCTTGGGGATGGTAATAACATAACAGTCTGCATTGTATTAATTAAGTGACTCCTTGCTCTGTCCAGAGCTAATTGGAGGTGTAGTGTGAAGACTGATTGCTGCCCACCCCTGTGTTCAGGACCCCCACAGCAGTATAATCAAAGCCTGGACAGTGAGTGTGAGTGAGCTAACTCGCAAAAAAGAATATTTTGGTTTCATATTTGTTTGACAATGATGATGCGCAAGACGGTAATTTTGTCGGCAAATTGCATTGATTCGGCCGAAGGGTTATGATTACGTTGACCCCCATCAGTGGCGTTGGTTTCGCTATAGGGGGATCTAATCAATTGCAATTTCTTCCAGCCAATTAACGAATGGAAGTGTTGAAGTAATTTTCCTGATTGAAAATCAGATCTGATGTGGATAGGATACAGGGCCTCGCTCCTTTTCACGGTGGAATGGAATCTAGACTTGGGTGTAAAGTGGTTTTTAGTCAGGCTTAGTGTCTAATCTTACTAGTTAACCTTTTTCCTGCTTAGGTCAGCCTTCAGTGGAAAGATGATTAAAACTGTTACACACGCAGGCTACACCAATTTTATTTGCAAGTTCTCAGATCAGAAGAAGATTTTTGACTGAGATTCAAGTTTTCTTCCCAGCTCTCTGTTTTCATAGTGTCATTTTTTTCGCTAAGACATCAGAGAACCAAAGAAACAGTCAAGTGTAGACCCAGTAGAATTTTTTCCAGTAAATTTTGCCTATACCACTCAGAAGAACAAATATGGAATTCAAAGAGCCACATCAGATAGTATCTGACTGTACAACCCATGTATGTAATATACGATTGCCATTTACAGAGGACAGCATTCAAAATTTATGCAGCATATGTCTCCCCCTCTTGAGAGATATGGACCATTTGGGGAAATGGGTTTTTCTGGAGCAGACTCATGACTACCTACCTAGGATGGTAGCTTTCGAGCAGCATATGTCATTTTAAGTTAACCAAACATGGCCTACAAAGACTTTTAGAATTTTTACGCTGTAAATGTAAAAGAAATCATCCTGTATTGAGGAAAAGCAAACCAGTAATGCTGTTTGTAATGGCTGATATGTAAGCTTTTTCTCTCTCTAAATATTGCAACTGCACCTGAAACCACCACCACTGTCAACATAATGGCTGCAACTTCTCCTTTCTAAGTATTTTCGATATGGCCTCGAGCTAAGTATATATTAGTACAAGCCTTTCACGACGTGTAAGCAGATTTTTGGAACACGAGACGCCGGTGATGAATGTCACACAGGTGAATCGTGGACCGGCGTCTTTCGCGGGTCGAGGTCAGATACTCTGTCTGTCTGACTGTCAGGGGAAAAGGGTGCGTAGAATGTCAGCGTAGATGGGATGGGATGTCAGAACTGTGTGTGTGTATGTATCAGAGTAGATGGAATGGGATGTCAGAACTGTGTGTGTGTGTATGAGTGATGGTGATATGTATATGTAGATGGAAGGGAATGTCAGAACTACCTTATGTGTGTGTATAATATCAGCAAAAATGGAATGGATCATCTAAACTTTGTCTCCTATGTACATGTACAGTCAAACCTGTCTATAGTGATCACTCAACATAAAGGGTCTAGAATGGGACGTCAGAACTACTGTACATCATCATCATGATGCCTCTGGATAATCCGGAGTGAAGACTACTGCACATGTGTGTATATAATATCTGCAAAAATGGGATGGGTCATCTAAGCTACATGTATATGTGTCTCTCAAGTACATGTACAGTCAAACTTGTCTAAAGTAATTACTTAACGTAAAAGCTGGAAGAAATTGGTCCCAGTATACAGGTGGTCACTATAGTCAGGGTACTTAATGCTTGGGTCAGTGACTCAGTGGTCTTCTTTTGCTATGTCTTGATTTTTTAAAACAAAATCGTAGGTACAGAACTACAGCTTTATGTTGTGTAATAATGGAGATAGAGGCATTTGCGAAGAGAAACGACAGCCATTACACTATAAATGAGTCGTACCACGTCATTTTGGTAACCCCTGGTGGACTGGCTAGCAGATCACCATTCCTGTCATCCATCATTCCCTCTTACTCTGTCATTAAGAGGATTTTGTATATTCCCTTAGTAATGCTAATGCCTGCATGTAGTTTGTCTTGTAAAACACTTAATAATGATGGTAATTAATCTTGTTACATAGGAGAGAAGGATTTAGATTGAGGCAAATTTTACAGGAGGTTTTTATTTCAAGATTTGTTGATTTTAGATGGAAAATCTGAAATGTTTTTAATGATAGACAATTATAGACAAGGTTTGAAATAGTACAATTTTTTTTGTTAACTCATTTTCTATTATACTTCTAGTCTCATTTTTATTAGTTTTAAATCATCATGCGATATACATTGTGCATATCCCATGTCAATGTTATCTCCAGAAAATTACAATTTACATTCTAACTATAGGTCTGACAGTTAAAAAAAAAGAAGTGTCCAGTTGCTAGAGTTACTGTTCTCTCTCTCATTACCTATGATGTCTTAAACCTACATCAACGTATTTATTGTCTTAGAATTTGGGAAGAGCCAGTTGCAAGTTTTGACCTATTTCCTTGTCAGATATTTGTCGTTGATTGAGGACTAAGCTTTCCCCCATATCTTTTACCCGGTATCACCTTTTTGCAGTCAGTTGCTTTAAGCCCATAGGATGACCTAATTTGTTGTCATCTGCATGGAATGTGAAGTGAAGAGGGGAGCTTGCTGCCTTAGGAATGAGGTCATTTTTATCATGTCATCCCTATTGCCCCCATGGGTGAGCCATTTACCATCATCCTGCAGAGGTGCATCCTGGGAAATGCCACTCACTGCCCTCTGAATCTGATGGAAAATGGTTATGCCAATGATTTTCAAGGTCACCCTGTGCCAGTTATATCCCAAGTTGCTTGAGTATCAAAGGATGTTCTTATCAACCCAATAAAGATGTCATAAACCTGGAACTGAAATCTATTGAGGAATTTTGACAAAATACAAAGAGTAAGAATATAGTATTCGAGTTTCCAGATAGCCATATTTGCAACTTTTGTAAGGAAAATCCCAAACATAGATTATTCCATGTTCTGAAACTCCTACATTCTGACTACATTCTGTTGTCAGAACACATGGGTGTCGGAACATAGGGTGTTAGAACATAACAGATCATTCCATTGACAGTGTTTGAAGGTTGTGTAACATGTATGAAGGTATTTGTGCCAGGTTACCCCAATTTTGTAACTGTGATATTCTGTACAGCATCAGACCATGTTACAAACAATTTACAAGGTTGTATTAGTTCCTTTGATGGTTGTCAATCGCTTGTTAATTGCTATACTTGTAGTCATGCATAAAGAGTCATTGTAATATGTGCAATAATGTTTGAATGATACTTGGTCTAATTGTGTTAATTTCTTTCCTCATCTGCAGCCCAGAAAAAATGCAGACGACGACAAGAAAAGGCAACAAAACGGCGACTTTGGTAGTGGAAGGGCTATTCCAATCAAACAGGTGGGATAGAAGCATTTTATGCAAATCTAATTATGATGATGATTACCTTATGTGATATGACTATGTTTTATTAAAAACTTGTCAATTTTATAGAATATGATTTGAGGATTAGTCTTTGTGATCATATTATGAAGTTTGGTAGTTTTGAACATGAAGTTCAACATAGATTCTACTTAAATTTGCTATTTGAATCCATTGATAGAAATCCTTGTATAGAAAATGACTCTCAACAAGTGTGTCGGGCTCTTTCAAGTGCAGAGGTCCAATCTTCAAGACAAGATATCTTGTCAGATCATCTTTCTTCCTTTTCCTACCTTTTTCCAATATCATGGATGGCGGCTGTTGGAATTGACGTGCGCAGTGACCTACTAACCCCTCCCTGTGTAGTCAGCCTGACAAATCCCTGTAGGAGCACATGAATTATTCCCCCGTGAAGTGTGGAATTACTTTCGGAGGGAAATGGCTCCAGTCTCCAAGTTTGTATGCATCCAGAATGTCAGATGAAGCTGTGTATTCTTTAAAAAGGCCTACATTTTTATCTGAATATTATGAATATCTGAAATTTCTAAATACATCAATAATAGACTTTAAAATTTCAGTGAAGTCATGATCTTTTTGCTATCAATCAAGGACATTATGTATAATGTCAATCAATCATTAAGAAATATTGTTGAAACAGTAATAAATTATCGTTACCTTTTAGGACAGCAAATGCCATGACAGTTGAACTAAAAGAAATCTTAGTCAAACAAATGTCAACAACGGGCCCCAGAGTTGATGAAACGTTGGTGGATTCAATCCCGGGACCTATGGGTTCTTGGCCAAACACCCAGCCATTATGCCACACAATCTACTAGTTTTAATGATTCGCCATTCTAAGTGTGAAAATTAATGACTGGTATTAGACAGATCTGTGTCAGGTGTTGGAAGTTAATTCTTGAACGATTGATGCCAGCCTTGGCACACATGTATGCTTACTATTAATTATACATGTAATTTACAACTAACACTTTCCTATTAAGGCCACACCTATTTATTTCCTTTGTTCTCTGACATTTCAAGGTGAGAATACAGCAAGCAAATATCATAAATGCAGAGGGCGGGAGGAAAAGTTGAATATGACTAATATATTGTGCATTAAACCAAAATAGATCTACTGTCAGGTTAACATCTGTGTCCATAATATCACCAGGGTCCATATTATCACCACCTTGAGAAATAGTGTGCTTTAAGATATTTTTACTGCAACATACCCTAGGTATGTACATTTGAGGTGTGCAGGAGTGAATACCAAAAGTATGTTGCAGTAAAAATATCTTAAAGCACACTATTTCTCAAGGTGGTGATATTATGGACCCTGGTGATATACTCAATGATTCTCCTCTTGAGCGATAGCGGAATCAAAGTACCAAACAATGTTAGTCTGTACATCACCAAATCAGTTAATGTCAAAGGGTTCTCCAGTTTCTTTGAAGCAACAAGAATAGAGTGCTTCAGCATCAAATCTGACAGGTCTTATGCAAGATGGTGCAGAGATATGGAATGGTTGCCCACAGCAAACACATTAGAGTTGCATCGACAACCCGTATACATTGATTTTCAATCACTGATTGGTTCAGGAAAGCATCACAGAGTTATGGACCGTTTCTTCATGTTCTTATTTATGAATGGGAAAATCTGGGTCAATGAGCAAAAATTTCACAACACTTCGATCTGACTTGCATCTGGAAATGTTCGTATGAATTTTACAGAACAAATCATCACGAAGTGTTATTGTAAGTATATTTACTAAGAATGAAACAAATTATTTCAAACTTAGACCCTAAAAATTCATAGCGATTTGTAGCAAATTTCCCTGCGCTATTCTTGCTCCAGTCTAATTTGGTCGCTTCCCTGCAAATTGTCTGTTACTGGTTGATAGAGAAACAATTTACATCAAGACAAAGTAATTACCTGACATAATGTTGTGTAATTAGAATAAACATATCATACCAAGGATTATCAGAGACTTCTGTAGCAAAGTTCCCTTTACTAATAATAACGAAGTACTAATCTGTGCTTAACTAGAACTGAGGCCATGTTGATTTGATTATATGGATGACATCCGCGCGCATGAATTTTCGGCCATTTCCAAAAAAAAAGTTTTTAACCATACTGTAAATCGTACAAAACAGTTGCAAAACGAGCAAAAATATACCATAACTTATAATTAATAAAAACTATACCAATGTCGTAGAATGCCAAAATCAAACGAAAAAAGACGAAATTGTAAAGAAATGAACTTGAAGAGTACACAATGTATATTATTCGCCAAACCATACTCTGTGCCATGTGCTTAACCCTCATGACCACGTAGATTTCATAATGAAAAGAACTTTTTTTTTTTGCAAAACTTTTTTTTCATTCGCACGCGCGCATCAGTTTTGGGGCTCCCGGAGGATGTCATCCATATAATCAAATCAACATGGCCTGATGTACAATGTAGAACAGGTGTAGGGAAATAGCAGAGTCAATAGTCATAATCCTGATAGCCGCAAATGTTATCATCGATCATTCACCCAGAACTAGAAGCACTTGGAGGAAAGAATCAATCAGATTATAATTTGGTTTCGGCTGTTGATTTCTGGTTCACTGAAGCAGAGCTGCAGGCTTTGTATTCGTAATGAAAGTTTTAATAAGAAACATAATTCTAAAGTCTTACCCAGAGGGTGATACAATGTAGGTGGTTCGTATGTTATATATTATGCAGTATTTCTTCCAGGAATAAGACTTACATAAGTCTTACATAAGTGGTTACAGCACTAAAAAAATCAGACCTGCCAAATTTTGGACTTTGCAGCTTTCTTTATGTTTGAATCAAAGGGTAAATCTTTCTGCTAAGACTTCTACCAACACAGATGAACTTTTATGCACAAAAAAAGTCATGTAAATTTTCCTTTCTTGCTGGGACTGAGCTAGAGGCACTGTATCTCTCATGAAGGTTTTAATAAAAAACATAATTCTAGAGTCATACCTGGAGGGGTAATACATGTAGGGGGTATACTACACATGCAATACTGTAAGTCTCTTTAGATTCGCGGGGCCTAAAGTTCGCGGTTTCGGGAAAATGGACAATCCGCGGTATTTTTAGATTCGCGATTTCTCCTTGGCTATTTTTCAAAGAAAAATTTGTAAAGTGTATATTTAAAATAATAAAAGTTCGTGTTCCGGCATTTATCTCCTAAAACGCGGCGCAAAAATTTGTTTCGTGCACCGCGCGAGACTGCCGGCGGTAAAGCTGACGATCGATCTGACGCACGTGTAAACAATTTTCTTTGTTCGGAAAAAAGCGCTAAAATGCTATTTTCCACGACTAAACATCGATACTCTAGTGAAGAAATGCATAATCGAAAGAATATATATATTACTAAGCAAATTTATGCCGTCTTCGGCAAGATTTTGAACCCGGAAGTACATGTATGCAAAGGTCGCCTTCGGTTTTGTAGGCCCACGGTGAGCGTTTCTATCCAGCAAAACAAGAAGAAGAAAAAAACGCCCGCAAATCAGGGCGCAAAAGATAGCCAACTAACATTTCCCAGGTACCAGCCGTTATATTTTTCATAAAAATACTTGTAGATATGCCCGATGTTCCCGCAATTTTCAAGCGCCCGGGCGCGCATGGCCGGCGCTCTGCACGCATACATTTTTTTCGGCGGTACACGGTTGACACGGCCAGTGCCGCAGTATCGCGATTCGGTGTTTCATAATATTATGATTTTTTGACATCAGTATAACTTTAAAAAAATTTGGTACTCAACATTTGCTAAGAATAAAGTTGATTTGCAGTGATTTGTGAATCGCGTGTGTTTGTGTTTCGCTTACCGTCGTGAATGCATGTGGGGAGGGGGGCGCACTTACGCAAAACATATTCGCGGGGAAATAGATTCGCGGTACAAAGGCCCCCGCGAATTCCGCGAATCTAAATATACCGCGGAAATTTGTAGACTTACAGTATTTCTGCGCGGTATTAAACTAAGGAATTTGACTCCCCCATTCTTTAATATTGAATTCTGAGGCAGAAGATTTATCCACTTGGTTACATACATCCTCCGTATTTGAGAGATCTCTAGTACATGTACAGCACCCCCCAGGTATGCAGAGCTTAGATACATGCATGTAGGCTCAGTGCATTTTACCGAATGACGTTGCATTGGAGATCTGGTCAAATACATTTTTCAGTGTGGCAGATATGTGTGACCTGGCAGAATTAACTTCAGATACAAGAATTGACTTTATTGGCAGGTGCAGTGTTGTACACTGAATTGAAAACAATTTGCAATTTCTTTAAAAAGGTGATTACATATGGGCTCCTTTGCAAATTAATAGTCAGTGCTATTGGTCTTAAAATACATTATTTTACACTACATGTACATTAGAAGAACTTTTACCCACTCAGATGAACATTAAAGCAAAATGCAATTTTTTTTCTCTCAATTTGTTTCCAGGGTTATCTATACAAGAGAAGTAGCAAATCCCTGAACAAGGAGTGGAAGAAAAAATATGTGACGCTGTGTGATGACGGCAGACTCACCTACCACCCCAGCCTACATGTTAGTATCATAATGATTATTACATGTACCACCAAGAAAATATGTGTGTCTGTATGTTTCTATATTCATGGTCAGCAACTTAAGAAGCTCTGGATGATTTTGGATGAAGGTACATGTAGGTCTAGGGAAGAAAAAAGAAAATCTCAATCACATGTATTAGGATTTTTGCACAAACAAATGCAGTCATACACTGCTTGTTGAGGAAGAAAAACTGAAAGTGTGTCGAGAAGCCAATGGGTAATTTATGAAACTGAGTCTGATAGCGTAGAAAAGATTGTTGAGCCGTTTTGTCCTTGCCTTGGCCCAAATTGTGTGCATGACACAGTTGTAGAATATCTGTATCTGTATCTGTATAGCCGGTATAACTGCCTTTCGGCATAACACACCAGCTTTGCAGGCACGCGGTGCGGCGGCAGCTGGTTTGGACTGCGTATGAAATCATTCTCATTCTCCTAGAAACTAGTAAAGTATGAGGCACCACATGTAATTTGTGTTGTACAGTTCACTGAAATTTGATCCCAAAATCTTCAACAATGTCTCTAGGACTACATGGAGGACATACATGGGAAGGAGATCAGGTTGCTAGGGACAACAGTCAAGGTCCCGGGAAAGAGACCGCCCCGGGCCACGCCCCAGGGTGCCCCTGCTACTTACCATGGAACCCCCAGTCCCAGCATCACCAACGGTATCACCAAGGACATGCACAGTATGACAATCTCAGGCAGTATTGGGGGTAAGTGAGATTAATACTATTCTAAATCTTACACCCACACCCGGACCAGTGTTCTAGCCATCCTGAATTTTTATTAGGTAACATGCTATTTCAGAGGCTCAAACAGGAGAAGTTGTTTTATGAATCATATGATGCACAATGCAGAAGAACAGTAGAAGCTCTTGCATATTAGAAGCTTAAGAAAATTTTGAAAGTGTACATGTAACCCTCCACCCTGTGATAAGTGTGTTGAGTTCTGCATACGTTCAACACTAGATGTCCAGCATATGGCTTAACCTTCTCCAAGCTGCCTAACCCCAGAAACAATGCAAATTTGGTGCCAAGCAACCACCTTAGCATGCTGATGGTTAACGTTCCCACATCACGCACCCATTAATAGTTTTCCACTGCATGTCAAGACGCCATAGCACCCCAGCCGTAAATGCATGATGACACTGTTGCGTTTCGCCGCAGGCACGTTCTCCAATGATGTGGCCTTGAGCCGAGATCGGAATGGTATCAGTCTTGTCTCGTTCAAAGGTGGGGAGGGGGGCAGCCACACCCGATCCTGCTCCTTCACCTCCTCCGAGCAGTGGGATAATGCCGTCATCATCTCCAACAACTCCGTCACTCCAGGTCAGTCACCTGTCAATCAAAGTGTTGTACGTAATACATTAAGCTGTCAATCAAATTTTGAATTCCGAAACAATGTAAAACACAGCTGAAACCTTGTTTCAGAATGACCTTTACCAAAAGAGTTGAACTTTCAAGCAGATTTTGAATTGTTAATTTGGCATGATACAGTAAATATTAATTTACATTCACAGTGGTTATATTTTGTGATAGGAGGACATTCAGTATTCTAGACGATGAGTAGAAGTAGAAGCATTCCAGAATTTTGTTTGTTTTGTTTGAAGGACTCTGAAAGTTGAAACATGTTGTCCTTATTGCATGTTGCCAATTGAATAGTTGTACATGATCCCTCTTTGCTGATATTGTCAGGAAAAAGTTGCTTGGTCTTTCTTGATTTGTTACATACTGACAGTTTGCCAGTTTTAGACTGCCAGTTTCCGACGGTTATCCAGTGGCATGACATGAAATGTTTTATGTTGCTTTTTAACATCATGTGTTAGACGTCTTTTGAGATGTGTGCATGTACTTTACTGATGACATGAATGACTTTTGATTGGCCTGTACTTGACCAATGACATGACCTTCCTCATATATTTGTTCCTTTGATTGGGCAATGACATGACCCTCTTGATGTGATAGTTCCTTTGATTGGCCAATGATTGACCAATGACATGACCTCTATCTCTGATTCATTCGTTTGATTGGCCACTAATGGCCAGTAATTGACCGATGACATAAGACCTTCCTGATGTGTATGTTACTTTGATTGGCCAATAATTGACCAATGACATTGGCTGTTCACTAATGAGCTTGTTGTGATTCTTTCCCTGCATGCTGCATGGCATGAACATTGTGGTAAGCCTTTCCTGTTATCTCAGTCATTGTGGAAGCACTAACAACTATGGCTCGCTCAACTGGATCTAACTAAGGCCACACCAATCTGTTTCTTGATTCTTGGACATTTTGAACAAAAAGTCAGCAAGAGGTCAACATAAAACAGAGGGCAGGGATGAAAACTTGAATCTGACTACATTCACTCCCTGAAACGTGTAGATCAAGATATAGATAGGCTTTCACCTCCAACTGTTTTCATGTTGATCTCGAAACTTAGAGAAACAACAAATTAGATTGGGGTTGTCTAGTTGAAAGGTTCTTTTCAAAGGAAGTTTTTTAAGGGGTGAAATAGACGTTTCTTTCATGAAATGTCCAATGTTTTCTCACAGAACTGCAGTTTACCTGCCAGACAATAGGGGGCAGCCCTGAACCTTTCATTTTCCAGTTCAGCAGTCATGATTGCCAGCTAGCGTGTGGGCTCGCTGCCTTGTGTGTGTTAACACAGCTTCTGTACTGCTTTGCATGCAGTGCTTTATCCTCGCATAATACTGCAAACA
This sequence comes from Branchiostoma belcheri, assembly GCF_001625305.1. NCBI lineage: Eukaryota > Metazoa > Chordata > Leptocardii > Amphioxiformes > Branchiostomatidae > Branchiostoma > Branchiostoma belcheri. Next base: position 1,638,577 of record NW_017803910.1, on the reverse strand, counting down.
GCCAAAACTTCAACACTTCACTGTCTGTCAGCTGTTTTTACTCGAGATTAACATTGCTGAGGAAAGAAACAGCAGCAATTCATGGCTGGAAATGCTTCCTCTTCTTCATGCTTTTTTTCTGTTCCTTTTCTTTTGTGGCTGTATCCCATCATTTTAGTTTTTACAGATTCCAGTTTTTGAAGTGGTTTTTTGCCTACCATCTTCATATTCATCATGAAAGTATTGATCAATTTGAATTGATTGAAATATGACTGTGACTGTACAATGGATTCCCCTTTTTTATTCTGCAATTGTATCACTGAGTAATATTTCTTTACTTGACATTCTCCCTCTTCATGATTTACCTAATCCAGTTTCTGTCTTACTTTATTTTTCTCCATAAAATTATTTTTGCTACATGATTCACTCTGTCCTCATTTTCTCACGTTTTAGGTTTCCACGAGCTCTCTCGCGCTCAGTCCTGTATCAATCTTGCTGGTCATCGCGACCACCGCTTTAAACGCTTTGACGGTAGGAAAACCGTCCTCATCTCTCCACTCCTGGGGGTCTGCATGGGGGTTTCAACTCAAAATTAAAATGCCGTATGACGTAAACTGTATCTTTGTTCTGTATTTTGTCTGTCTATCCGTTCCCTCGTGACCTCAATATAAAAGTGGCCTGCAGGCTGATTTGAGCTTCTTATGAATAAAGAATGATTCAAACAAATGAATATTAAACAAGGGCATGCAGACTCCCACTCTTACATTCCATCTTATCTTAAACATTTTTTATCTCCTTCAATCTCATCCAACTGACTACCCCTATGATCGAATGGTACCTTCTGATTTCCTGTCATGCTGGCGTGATTTGGACCAGTCCATTGATCATTTAGAGGGGTTTACACCCCGATATGAACATGCTGGTCTATCACTTGTCTTGTTTCTTCAAGTTCTTTTAACTTAATGAAAACTGATGGTGAATGTACATGTACTTCAAACATAGCCACTTGTGTCAATTAATAATTTGGATATCTTCAACTTACTCTCTTTCAACCAACTTTTCCTGTCAAATTAATTCCCAAAATTGCATTTTGATATGTCAGTTTTTATCTTGTACATGTTTGTTACTGTTTTATTGTGGAAACAATTGCCAAAGTGAACATTTTTATCCTTTTATGTTAGTGTTTTTGTTCATGATTGTGACATGATGTCTGTTCTGTCTTTTGTTTGTTTGTTTGTTTGTTTGTTGGTGTGTCCCTCCCAAACCTCATTGTTCCTTCACCAGTCCGCCATCTCTCAGGTGTGCACTTGTGTCCTTCCTTTTCATTTTTTTTGTGTGTATAATTATTATATTCCTTCACATGACCATAGGTCACCCTCTTCACATCTGGGAAATATACACAAATCCAAATTAAGCAGACTGTAATCCACATATATTGTATAAATAAGAAGCATTTTGCATGGTCATGGGTCTGATTTGTTCAACTGTCAGGTTTTTCATTCAGTCTCCTTTTTAGTCAAATTTTATCAGTCTCTGTATAACAACTTGTATGTACTTCTTCTCTCAGGTATGTTTGCTAATGGCTGTGCCTGTGAAACAGCCAAGGAGAATAAAGATGGTGGAAAGATGGACCCCCCTCCCACACCCGCGAGTGGTGGTGGCGGAGGCGGGAAGAAACGGCATCGGCGAATGAAAAGCTCCGGAGCTGGGAAAAGTTCAGACGCAAACAATGGAGATGGTATGGACGTGTTTGCTTGTTACTCTCCCTTTCCAACCTTGCTACTAAGTGGTTAAACCTAGATTTAGTCTGGAAGTTAAAACAGTCAAACCTTCACGAAATCTTCAAGTTTTTTATATAAATTGTTGAATGTGGTAGTGAGTGTGTGATATGACAGTATTTTTGCCTACAACTTACAAGTTGTTGTCCAAACACTACGGTTCCTGTCCTGTGTATTTTCATATCAGCTTAATTACACAGATGCTTAATGCAGCTATCAGTATGCATATTTGTGTGTAACTCAAATTCTATTTTCAGATATTAGCAATATTTTGTCAGTGTTACTAATTGTGTATAAAACTGATGATCATGACCTCACCACGACCCAGCCAGCTTGATGCTTAGCAACATTCCATTTCACAAGTTCCTCCATCACTACCGATGGTCTGTAACAGACTGACCCAGTCTGTACATCAAAATGTTGACCAAATTTTTGCATTCCTGTTTTCCATTTGTACATTTTTGCATTGGTAGGCTATGGGATCAGTCTCTCTGGTTTGTATCTACAGCCTGGTAGTCCATGATCGCGACCCATGTCAAACCCCACAGACTGTGCTCACAACCTAATCTCCAAGCAGATTCGGTGGGGCAAGGGGACTTTATATTGGCCAGTCCTGTATCCAAGGGGACTTTATATTGGCCAGTCCTGTATCCATTGGCCGCCTGTATCCAAGGGGACTTTATATTGGCCAGTCCTGTATCCATTGGCCGCCTGTATCCAACGT
>NW_017803910.1:1623056-1635991 GCF_001625305.1 Branchiostoma belcheri | reverse complement strand
AATGTTGGATACAGGCGGCCAATGGATACAGGACTGGCCAATATAAAGTCCCCTTGCCCCACCGAATCTGCTTGGAGATTACTCACAACCCACGGTCCATAGGTTACAATCCTTGTTCTGAAATCACAACCCACAGTCTAATATCACCACCCACGCTCCACTATCATGTCACAACCCATGGTTTGTAATGTCACAACTAAGAATCTGAAATGACAACCTTTGTTCTGACATTACAACCCGCAGTCTGAAACCGAAACCCATGAGTTGTCATGTCACAACCCACGGTCTGCAATCATGACCCATGTTCTGACATTACAACCCATGATCTGTAACTCCAGCCACACGTCCCCTGCACATGTACTCACAAACATGTACCTTGTCCCTCATTGTGTCAGCATTTCATGTCACATCACCTTGTTCAGTTTTTCTTTATTCAAAACTTTACATTCAAAAAGTTAGTATTAAACCTTTTGTTAACTTTGTAAAACTCAAAGTTCTGTTGCTGCAAAACAGGTTTGATTTTTACTTTCTTACAACTGATGGTACAAATTTTGCACAAAAAACATCTTCAAGAAAGCTTTCCTTTTTTCTGAGGATGGGCGGATAAAAATGTGTAATTTCTTCTTACATGCCTTACCCTGAAACATACAGTCACGTACATTGTACATGTACCCTCCATGTGTACCCAACATGCATTTCTGCTGCTCCATTCATCTGCTGCATTTGTGCTCACTAACTTCTCCAACTAACCACAACTGTAGTGTGCATAATAAGCATCAGAATCTGATAGTTAGTCAATACTAGATAGCCTGGTATCTGTCCTATACTAGCTCTAGTCTTGATATAGAAAAGTCTACCAATTAACCAAATAGCCTCATGTTATTAGTCATGACTGTACCTGTATATCAAGTCAATTCAAAAGTTAGTTTCTTTTTGTTACCTGACATAAAGGTTTATCTGATCATACATACACAAAATGTTCTATTCTAGGACTGTTTCTTGTAGTTACTAGGTAAGATTGTGTACTAGATAGAAGTCTTGTGGATTTGATAGAAATGGTAGGTAGCAAGGAAATGACATAAATGTTGCAGCTGTCTTCTCTTTCTCTACTCTGTCTTGTCCAGGTGACTAACAAACTAACAAGAGAACACAAAATTCATTTCAAATTTCATCAGACCAAAAATCACAAACATAAAGTTTGCTTTTTGATTTTTTTAAATGTTTTGCTTTTTAATACCTAATCCTGAAAGATTTATTTTGACATTTGCCATTGATTATTTCATATTATGGTAATCATCTAAACTTGAAAGTTACTTTCATACTTAAAGTTGAATTGTCATGAAACATGTGATGTAGGGAAAAGCTACATGACAAAAGTAGGTAGACCTGAAATCATGTGGGAAGTTGGAGAAAGCGTCTCTGCCTTCTGTTCATTTCATCTTCCTTCTCTGCTCTCTCTCTCCTTCCCTTCTTCCTCCTCGGCACACTGCTCAGTCCTTCTCTGCGCCTCTGCAGGCGACGCCAGCAGTGGGAGTTCCAAATTTGACTCCCCGCCCCCTCCCCACAAGAGGAGGTATTGGAAGCTCAAAAGTGGCGGGAGCTTCCGAAATCTTTATCGCTTTCAAATGGAAGGTAAAGCCACGTCTTTGTTCTGCAGACAGGGTGCACATACCTCCTGGAAATCCCTAAAGAATAAGAGAGTGACAACTGGGAAAGTGTATACATGTACATGTAGTTTTGTCAAACATTTTCTCTTGGCATGGAGAGTTCACATCTGCCATACAACGTTTAACAAAGGAAAAAATGATAATTGTTTGTTGTCTTATGTAAGAAAAAATACTACAAACACGGGACAGATAAAATCTGGTCTGTGTGGATAGGTGTTGACTGTAGACAGTCATACCTAATAGTACCTGTAGACTGTAATACCTAATAGTACCTGTAGACTGTAATACCTAATGAGAGAAAATTACCTAAGGGACCACCAAAAAGTGGTCACATTGGCCAGGTGCTCTTTATATGGAGGTGGCCACTGGTATTTGAATGTTCTACATTTCACACAGAGAAGGTGTCTTTCTCTTTCCAGAAAAGTTGTTTATCATGTTTGTGAAAAAAAAGAGAAAATTTCAAGAGATTATATAGCCTTAGAACATTTTTGAGAATAAATCTCTAAGCAAGACTTCTTCATGTTTGTCTCTCGTTGTCAAGAATGACTTATAGTGTCTCAGGGAGAGTATGTGGACCCTTGTCTGCACCTTGTAGCGTTTCTGCACTGTTATTTGTTACTTGGGGTCTGTTCTTGCTTCTCCATTTCTGCCACACACACGACGACTTCACAGCACTGTCCTTGTTACATCCCTTGTCTTGTCTTGCCTTTGTTATATCATCGCATCGCTTATTTGTATGGTCTCCACGCATCTTATGCATCTGAACCATAGACACAATGAGACATATGGGGCATAGATTAAACATTGCCAAGTCTTTTTTATACACTGTATGTATGTCTAAGGGCCAAAAAATTCCTGGAACAGTGAATATCTATTCTTAAATTCTGATCTGCACATAGATTGTTTCACCTGGTATATTTTTTATGTTTTTTCTTTGTTCTGGTGTTTTTCAAAGAATCAAAAGTTACATTTACTATGTAGCAATTATATTTATAACCACTTTTCTTTAGATTTGTCATCAAACAATGTCATTATGATCCTGATATGGCCCATCACTTGCTTTAAATCATAGCATTTTTAATTTGGCTTTTCCCAAGATTTTTTTTTATTTACCTCATTCCAGCAGACTAGATCACAACACCGCAGGCATGTGCAGCACTTTCCATTTATGATGTTGGTTATTCAGAGTTCGAATTGATTTTGTGAATAGGTGCACTAAAAATTTAGGGGCACAGGAAAAACTTGGGGTGCACAACATAAAATACATGTACAGTAGAATGTCAGCGAAACCTAATTACAGTATGGAAAGTATGTAAAAACTTCTACAACATGCCACTTGAAGTGACAGTTGGCTAATTGGCGATTGGCTTAACTTCTTTAAGAACAACAGGTTTAGGTCCAGACCAGCACCTAAACCCGTGTACCTAAAGTTTCGGTACACAGGTCCACAAAAAATATATCTACACTTTTCCACACCATATTCTACACAAAAATCATGCATCAAACTAACGTTTGCTGTTTCTTACAGAGACTCAGTCCTCCCTGTGATTTTGTCTGCATCTGTTTCATGTATTTTTACCTCCTTGCAGACTCAGATGAGAATGAGTTCTACATTTTGTCCCTGGACAACAAATCTTGGCAATTTGAAGCCCCCAACTCAGAGGTAAGTTTGGTAACTACTTGAACTTGGTTTTACTGCTGTAACAGTTTTTTCCTCAGTAACCATGGTCTTGTTGTTAATCAGAACAAATGTGCTCATCTTACTTTTGTGTATCCCAGACAATACTGATAGCTTTTCATATCATAATTATGATGATTGTATTGTGTTTGTTATTTCTAGGAGAGAGATGCATGGGTCCAAGCCATAGAGAGTCAGATTCTGTCTGCTCTACAAGGCAATGACAGCACCAAATCTAAGGTGAGTGTCTTTCAGTAGACATGTCTGTCCTTGTACTGAACACCATCCACACACAGGCAACTATACTTGTCCTTGGTGCTGAATGCCATCCACACACAGGCAAATATACTTGTCCTTGGTGCTGAATGCCTTCCACAAACAGGCAACTATGCCTGTCCTTGGTGTTGAACACCATCCACACACAGGCAAATATACTTGTCCTTGGTGCTGAATGCCTTCCACAAACAGGCAACTATGCCTGTCCTTGGTGCTGAACACCATCCACACACAGGCAAACATGCCTGTTCTTGGTGCTGAACACCATCCACACACAGGCAAACATGCTGAACACCGTCCACACACAGGCAAACATGCCTGTCCTTGGTGCTGAATGCCTTCCACACACAGGCAAACATGCTGAACTCCGTCCACACACAGGCAAACATGCCTGTCCTTGGTGCTGAACACCTTCCACACACAGGCAAACATGCCTGTCCTTATTGCTGAACACCTTCCACACACAGGCAAACATGCCTGTCCCTGGTGCTGAACACCTTCCATGCACAGGTCAAAGACACTGGGCTCTCTTCTGATTTTTTCACCATATTGATGTGATTCTGAATCTGATTCAGACCCTATGTTGAATGTTCCCGACACAGAATCGGAACAACAGCTACGGGGACCAGCAAGTGATTCAGGCCATCCGCAACATTCGCGGGAACGCCTTCTGTGTCGACTGTGAGGCACCAAGTAAGTTTTTTCAGCACTCTTCTGAAAATCATTATGTACATGTACATTGTATTAGCATCCCAATGTTGGGAAAGTTTTTAATGAAATCTATGAATTTTGAAGAAAATAACTGTGGTGACAAGATATACATGTCCCAAAGCTAAGAACTATAAAAAAAATTGACAAGGTTGATGTTGTTTTCTTGCATCACCTTCAACCTTTTCTCCAGAGTTTCCGATTTTGCAAGTTTGAACCTAGGTGTCCTGATGTGTATAGAGTGTTCAAATGTTCACAGAAATGTTGTCAATGAAGTTACCCAATGTACACACAAAAAAAAGAACTGAGAAAACTAAATTGACAATGTAATCCAATGTCAATTTAGTTTTCTCAGTTCTTTTTTTTTCTCATTTGCCACAGCCATCACATTCTAGCATTTTTCTCGACAGATCCAGACTGGGCTAGTTTGAACCTGGGTGCCCTGATGTGTATAGAGTGTTCAGGTGTGCACAGAAATCTGGGGACTCACCTGTCTAGAGTGCGGTCCTTGGACCTGGACGACTGGCCGACGGAACTAGCCACGGTCATGACGTCCATCGGAAACTCTCTGGCTAACAGCGTGTGGGAAGCAAACCCTCGGGGCAGAGTCAAACCAACCCCCAACTCACAAAGGTCAGTGGATGGCACTATTAACAATCTCAGATACTTTTACACTTCTCATGTCATGTTCCGACGAAACTTCCCTGTACATAGGCCAGTACATGTATATATCCAAAGCTTTAGTTGAAAGAAATCATATTATATCCGACACAACAAACTGATGTACACTCTAGTCTATACAGTCATATATAAAAACTTGTACATTATCATGTCAGCCATGTTCCATATATATACATGTACTATATGAACTTTTGAAATAGAATGTTATTTTCGATACATAGAACTTGTAGGTAATACTGTACACGTGAGAGTAGATGCTAGCTAGATATGTAGTACTGAAGAGTTTGCCATGCATTGTACCCGTTACAATTGTTGTGCAATAAAGATTGACTATTTCCAGCCTTGCTACTGATATGTGAAACATTTATAAAATGGAGAGAAAAAAATACATAGTATTTCTTAGACTTGAACTTGATGTCTTCCTTCCCACAGAGAGGAAAAGGAGTCGTGGATAAGAGCGAAGTACGAGAGAAAAGAGTTCCTGGCGCCGCCGCCCTATCCAGATGTTCCCATTGGCCAGCAGCTACTGGAGGGGGTCACGCATGACGACATCCGTACCGTGGTGCTCCTCCTGGCGCATGCTAACCCTTCAGAGGTGATGATTTTTTAAAATTTTTTTTAACCGAATTAAACATCATTTTTCCCCAACCGGGGGTTAGACGTGCTTGCACCAGGTACAAGTCTTTTTTTTTTGAGGCAAGATTTTTACGGCTGGATGCTCTTCCTAACGCCAACCCAAACCCTAGTAGGGCCCAGGAACCCTCTAACTTTAGTGCCTTTCCCAAGGGCACAACGTCTGGGTGCATGTCCGGACATGTCTGGGTCCAACCCTGGGGATTGAACCTGGGTCTTCTTGCTTGACAGTCGGATGCTCTATCCACTACACCACACAGACGCCAGATGATGATTTACTTATTGTTTTGGCTGTTCGACTAGGGCTGCCAAACTAGCCTGTCGCTATTGCAAAGGGCTTGCCCTGCTGCCAAATAATTACAATGGAGTTTGACATGGACAGCATCATTTGAAAGCTTATATCTGTATACAAACCATGTGACCTAAGTTTTAAAATTATTGCTGTGTAGAAACTGCTCATACCATAAACCAACATTATTTACATCAAAACCATTGTTAAGTACTCTGACAAGATACAGATTTGGTTAGACTCTGTTGTATCTGTTGGTTGTACATGTACATTGAAGAGTGTGACCTTTGAGTTTGACTAAGTTATTTGTATTCTTGCCATGACACTGTCCTGTGCTGACCCTGTTCTGTCCAGGTGAACATGACACTGGAAGGGGACGGCCGGACTGCCCTGCACCTGGCCTGTACAATTGGCAACATAGTGGTCACACAGCTACTGTTATGGGTAAGCTGGACACCCCTATGTCATAAGATGGTTTATCTTGAAACCTTCAGCAGTAGTCTCCAGTACAGGTTTTCTGGATCTTATAAAAGTATTGTTGATTTTATTAACTTGAGGCTTGTAGCATCTCTGCAATCAGTGGTCAGGATTTGAACCGAGGACCTCTGGATTCTACATGTAGGTCAAACACCACATGACCCCACTAAGATATGTAACCAAACCAACTTTCTGTCCTCAGTACTCAGCTGACTTTAACATCACGGACCGCGAGGGGAGAGCCCCCCTCTGGTACGCCCGTCAGGCGAGCAACCACGATGTCGCCGAACTTCTCATCCATAACGGTTGCCAGGACGACAGCATGACCACGCCCAGCCTGCAGAGGAGAGTGCCGGCCAACAACAGTGCTGTGTTCGACAAGCTTCCTGCTAGTGTAATATAAATTATGAGTTATTAAACGTGATGAGGACTACTTTCACAAGTGGCACATCTTATAGGAAAGGAACTAAGCTCTCTCTGTAAGTCTGTAAGACTGTTTTTGAGTACAAAGTTACTGCAGTTGATACAAATATTTACCAAAAAAGGGGTCAAAGATGCTTGCACCAACAGGTCACATATTTTGACTGAGTCATTAAAAAACGATTGGCAAGTGGCAAAATATGTACAGAAATAAACATAACTTTTTGTCATGATCTCATTGGAAGTGCAACTTCTTCCTTACCATGTTGTGGAAAAAAACATCAGATAGATGGCATGTCCCTTTCCTGTACATATGTGCCAACTTGTGAAGTCCATCTGTGTATCTATAGGAATCTGTACAGTCTTGGAACCAAAGAATTGTGTTATATATTGTTTCTTTATTTATGGTTGTGTTCGTGACTGCTGTATGCATGTGTGTGAGGAGCGAAGCCCAAGTGCTTGGGTTGTAAGTGTGTATGACATGATGTACCTTGCAAGGCATAAGTGTTAGTGTATTCAAGCTAAGTATCAAAATACAGTATCTAATAGCAAAAAAAGCTGGTTATGCCCATCAAATATGTGTAATTGTAAGGGTGGAATTGAGGAAATTGTATTCATGTTTTGTTTAAGGCATTGGCATAATGTTATGTGTGAAAAGCCCCTTGAAATGATGCACTTTAATGTCACACATGGCCTTATGCTTATGCTCTTGTTTAGATATTTTTGTTGTTGTCTAGATAGCCATGTCAACAAACACCACGCACATAACAGTATATGTTACCAAATAAACCAAGTCATACCTTTTTACCTTTAAAAAATAGATCATCGAGTTTCTGCAGTTTCGTGTCTTGTACAGGTCCGATATGTGCATGAAAGTTTTCTCCCAAATGCAACACATAGGATGGCTTGAACACTTGACTGTTTGCAACAGTACACTGTACCCTTTGCACGCAAGTCAGAGAGGCACCTGGTAGTTTTGATGGATAATCCCTAAGAAAAGTAACTTGTGAACAGTTGCAATGTTTCTGACCAACAGTATAGATATGACAAATGTAAGGCAGTTGGGTGGTAAGAAAGCTGAACTTAACACTATGAAAGTTACAATCTTTTGTACTTCCTCTTGATACTTTCCACAATGGGTTTTTGCACAGTGCTATTTTACAAGATTCTGATGGTATACACATTATATTGTTGTAACCAAGGATGAATTCTATCATGTTAGCTACATTGTCTAGAACAAAACACTTCCCTAAATGAACATTCTTGAGAGTTCCTGTGAGACAGTTTTTCCATGATTGCCACATTTATGTATAGCAAAGGTCCCTTTTCACAAATTGGACATTAAATGTCTTCTTCCAAAGGCTCTGATAGCAATGAAACACAACATACCACAACTTCCACTGTTAAACACATGCCCATGTGTTTGAATATTCTACCTCTATGTTTAGATTATACAATTATAGTTTGTTTTTGTACTTTCAGAAATGCATGTGGGATACATCAGGAATTTTTGCAAGTTCTTTTGGCTATGGGTCCATTTTCACATACTGGCACTATTCTTCTTGAAAATATTGATAAGTCAGTTGTCTAAATGAGGTAAATTTGAGATAAAAGATTCACAAAATGTAATGTCTAAAGCAAGGGCTAAATGTGAATGCATAGAAGCAAAGAGAAGGTTGACATTTATTTCATTCAAATTTTCACAGCTGTTTAATGTTGGAAATTTGTTTCAAGAACTGCATTGAATGTATTCTTTTGATGTGGCCTTAGCTTGAGATGAAAGTTCCTGTTACAGAAGAATGTGAAAACCAACACACATGGGTGCTTGTAGGGCTGTGCAACCATATTCAATGGCCAGGAACATGTACATAACGTTACATACATGTTTGATAAAAGGTTTGTACCATTACACACAACAAAGATCTCGTCTATAGTTCTTGGAAGTTTTCAGGACTATCGCTGTCTCTTTGTCAACAAAATTGTCGGGTCGCATCTTAGAATTCTTGCCTGTTGTTGATTATCACATGACGAGACAGTTGTTCGCAGGCCAGAGGTTTGTACATAATTACATGTCAGTTCTGTGTAACATTTTCCTCAAAAATACTAAAACCTTTCGTCTACCCTCAAACAAGTAACAAGCTTTCAATTATTGTTTGCTATAAAATATTGCATGAGCCATAAAAGATGTCTTACAAATACTGTAAATCCTACATATATAAAATGGGAACAAAAGCTTCCGAGTTGGAACATAGTGGTTTACAATCAAGCCTAGATGGGTGTACTTCTGTGTACCATAGACATGTCTTCACAGTGTTGGTCACCAAAGTTAAAGGTCCAATTTAAGGTTTTCATAGATAAACTGTGGAGACTTACATTGTAGAATAGGGAAGAGTAAACCTATGGTTATGTTTAATTGTATGCCATATTGTAAATATTTCAGCATTAAAATGGTCTCCTGTGAATGTATTATCAAAACTTACTTCTCCATATCATGTTAATTGTCATATTTTATGTAAATTGTCTCTTTTTTACAGTGGAAAAATAGGCACAGTTGTGTCAATAATTAGAGACTCATGATATTTAAAAAAAATCTAAACCTCCATTCAGATCCTGTTATTTCTTGTTGGAAATGTTGAAAGTTTTGGAAAGAGCAAATTGCAAAATTAAAATGCTGTTCATTAACTTACCAAACAGAGGGTTTGAAATGTCTGGCTGGTGGTTTGGTTTTTTTCATGTATCTTGTATTTCTGCAATTTTGTGGAATGTTTATTAAATGCACATACAATCAATCTTCCACATTGGCAATCATACTATACAATAATGTCTGTACAATGGTGCACTTTGGTAGTTGACAGCCATAAACACTGATACATGTATGTTTTCAAAGAGTTGCTTTTATTTTTTACATTGTAATGTATCCCCTTATGTCATATTATGTAATATTTGCATACCTTCCAAGATATTTTTATTGATGTTCCCTGCATAGTTGGATGCTTGTGAATGAGAGCCACAAGTCTTGTATGTAAAGAAAAAACAGTTAAGAGAAAACTGTTTTTTTTTTCTCTTGCTCTGTATTAGGAAACTTTTGTGAGCTGTGATTGGAGCAGCACACAGTGTGGTTGGATTATACAAAGAAGGTAGCCAATAGAAAGTTCTGAAACAAAGCGTGTAGATCTTCGAGGTAGAATTTTGTGAAATGAAGGTCAACATGTCACCTTGTTAACGATAACACTGAATTATGATGCTGTTAACCAATCAGAGGTGCTCTTCTCCTGCAAGTCTCTAGTTGTAACCTATAGGGAACCAGCATGCTTCTGATGTCATATCTGTTGACCAATAAACTTCATGCCTTTTGTATGTCTGAAGTTTATTGAATCCAGTTAATCATGTCTTGGTAAGACGAGATGCATGTGTCAAAGGATGGATTTTTAACTTATGATGACTCCAGATGACTTTCAAACAAATGCCCCTGCATTTGACAAACCATCTGCAATGGGGCCCAAACCTACGTCACTTCTTCCCGAGCAGAAGAGCTACCTACCATCCAACAATCATGGCCCTAGCATGTCCAAATCACGAGATATCAAAAACGTTCAGCTGCAGTACCATAACAATCTGCCAGGGGCCCAAAATCTAATTTTGAGCTCTGCCCAAGACCTACCCACCTACCAAGTACTTTTAGTATCAAGATAACCCATCTAACCCTTGCAGCATGAAAGTTCATCTGAGTTGGTAAATTACATTATGAAAATCTTAAACTTTTCTCCAACTCAGAATTTGACTCACCAGAAATTTTCGACTGAATCACTCAGTCTTCCTCAGCTATCTGACCCATCGCTCAACCGGGACGGGGGACGATATCGACTTCAGACAACCTTTGACCCTTTGCTGACGTCACACGTGGGAAAAATCAGGTGTCCACAGCAGTTTTTCATAACCATCTAACCCTTCTCGACTAATGCTGTTGACAGAAACATAACCTTTTTGGCAGAGATGATGTCAAGGTTCCACAACCGATAACAAGTCAAGATATCGGTAGTCCTTCCTGCAGGGCAATACTGACTGATTCTGCCATGAAGTGCCATAATATAGCATATATCGGAAGATATGTAGACTGAGATTTTTTTTAAAAATGATGTGCCTACTTTCGTCAGGATATATTTATATGATCAATCTTCGCTTTATTGATCGATCGATGATGTCAACAACTGTGTCCATAGCAAAAGGGTGCGGTCCATATGAGGTCAAAGTTCAAGGTCAGATAGCAAGGTCAAAGCTACCAATGTGCAACGAGAATAGTTTTGCTACCCTAAACGCTATAAATTGGTTTTCCCGTGTGTGGAAGGCATGTTCAGCACCAAGGACAGGTTTTCCTATGCGTGGAAGGCATATTCAGCACCAAGGACATGATCCAGTATGCCCACTATGGGTATGCCTAAACACCTCAACTGACCGCGTCTTGGCCGAAAATGCAGGGTAGATGGGCTAAGAACTCTTTGTAACGCTCTGGATACATTGTATAATGTAATTATGAATATGAAAAGCACCTAAACGACTTAACAGTATAGGAAAATTGGACAAGAGTGTTATGTTTCATACTGTGGTCACATAACAAATATTCGTGAAAACGTTTATTCGCCGATACCAATCTAGTACCCGGCGGTAGATGCTTTTTAATCCATTTTTTTTACCCTGATATGAGATTATTAGTCTTCGTAAATATATATATCACTTATTAATTCCACCATCTTCGCCACATAATTATAAGTGCCTATCACCGAGACAGACCGTCATTGGTCGTCATAATAAGATTGCCAGCTTCACATTAATTAAACACAGCCGTTTTGCACACCTGTGTGAAAAGTGGCGTGGTCCCTTCAAAATGGCGGTTTCGCATGACGGGAATATTCTTGGCTGATTTTCTTTACAAATTTTTTGGTAGTTTTTAGAGTTTTCGTCGGTAGAATGTTTTTGCTAGTGTTCAGAAGAATGTTGGGAAGTTTCAGCCGCGGATTTGTGCCGTTCTGGTTATGTTTTGAAGAGAAAATGCGGATTGATGACCTGGCGAATTTCGGAGAAGATCCCAACAAAATGGCGAGACAGTTGGGAAGAGCGTGGCATGGAGACGAACTTCGCTTACAAGTATTGTTGCAGGTAAACCAGCAAATTGTTTGACTTACATTATTCCCTAGCAACTAAAATACGAATATGTCAAGTTGGTTGTAGTCTGTAATAGGGGTCTAGTTCTGTATTTATATATAGAGTGGCCGTTCCTAATTTTAGACAGGCTTTGAAAAACTTCAAAAAAGTCTGTCAAGTTGCCGCGTTTTCAACAACATTTTCAATGTGCAGTGCGCTTGTACAGTATAAACTGTATGTGCATATGTCTTTTTTGTCAATTGTTCAGCGTTTTGAGGTTATATTTGTTGAAAGAAATTGTGCATCGACCAAACCTTTTTCTTTGTCTCCACGTGGTCCAAAGCACCTGTTGGAATGTGCCCATGTCACATAATTAGATATTTTTGATGATCCCGCCAAAAAATCGCGAAAACAAAATAGCGTTTTCAAGGCGCCGAAATGAATACTATATAAAACGTTTGGAAACTTAAGTCTAGTTGACCATACTTTCTTCATTATTAATTGCGATGCATAATTTGAAATTTTGTTAGTTTCAATTGTAGACTAATTCACTAGTTGTAATGACCAAGTATTTGTGTGTAAATTGTGGTGCGAAGTACAGTTGTCTAGGCTGGAAGGTTGCAATTGATGTTTTTAAAAAAATGGGCTCGCAATACTGGGTGCATGTGCACCTTAGTGCACCCAAAATAGGAGCTGTGCACCCTTTTTTTCTGTTGTGATTTTTGTAGGTATTTTTGTTCATATTAAATGTATACAATATTCAGTAATACTTGATATTCTTGGCATCTAAGTGTCAGAAAATCTTTTTAGGTTTACACATGTCAAGATGTTAAACGTATAGTACTAAGTAGTAGTACACAGCATATTCTTAACATCAAATAAGGCCTAACAAAATAAATGTTGTGTTTCCTATTACAGTCCAGAAAAAATTAGGGTCGGTAGGTAGGGATTCCCTTTTTTTTTTTTT